>NC_057803.1:40762954-40792571 GCF_018294505.1 Triticum aestivum
GCGGCGCCGGCCACTGGAGCTCTGCCGCACGTGCCGCGGCGCCGCCCCGTCGTCCTCTCCACTCCGGCACCTCCTCCCCAGCTCCGGCCAAAGCTCCGGCCACCTCCTCCCGACGAGCTCCGGCAAGATCCACTCAACTCCGGTGAACCTCGAAGTTTGCGCGTGCCTAGATCTGGATCTGGATATTAGGGTTGACTTTGAAATATCCCTAAGTCCTTTTATTTTTACATCTTGGAGCTCTATTCATCATGTCATAACTCCGCATTCGTTGCTCCGTTTTGGGCGTGCCTTATACCAAAATGTTCATCATGATGTCTTATTCATTTATTTCCATTACACCATGCTTGTTTGAGTCCATATTTATGCCCAAATTGTTGTTGCAAGAGTGCTATAAAATGTTAGTTCCTGATTCTTATCAGATTATGAGCATTTGTCATTTTTTCCATGATTAATGTGTGCTGCATATGATCATGAGCTCTACATGTGTTTTGGGCTATGCCATGCCATCTTTACAGGTGTGTATGCCATGTATTTTTGTGACCAATGTGGTGACTAGCACAAGCATGCAAAGTAGATCTCATGATGTTGCTGATTTCAGGGACTTAGAATTTCACTAAGTCATTTCCCTGCTGTTGGGGATATTACTACTCAAGGTAAACCGGCCTTATGTAGCCGGGTTGACTCCTGGAAGATTAGAAGCCCATAAAGATGCAAGGATGATGGCACTTCATGGAGGCCCAATGCCCAAAGGCGGGTTAAAGCCTGTAAATGTAAACCGGCTTAGTCATGTAACTTGTATTATAAGATAGGAAGGATAGAGACCGAACTGGATACGTTTATGATCCGGCTCCGGGACTCTGTAAACCGGCAGGCGTCAACGTATGTATATAAAGGGACAACCCGGCAGCGGTTTAGGGACAGACAACAACTCGAGAGCCAGACAAAGCGGATTCGCTCCCTGGCCTTTGAAACCCTAGCAATACCAATCACAACTAGACGTAGGCTTTTACCTTCCTCGAAGGGGCCGAACTAGTATAAAATTCCCCGTGTCCCCTTGTCCGGTTTAACCCCTTAAGCTAACCCGTAGCGATGGCTCCACGACTAAGTCCTTTTACGAGGACATCTGCCGTGACAAACCCACGACAGTTGGCGCCCACCATGGGGCTATCGCACGATGGTTTTGAGTTCTTGAAGGGCAGCTTCGATGGACTTAAGGGATACGCTATGGGCCGGATGATGAAGAGTCGTCGTGGCAAGCTCTACATCGACAACGCGGGATGGGGTCCCGAGGCCGATTCAATCGAATACGGGTACCGGGTCCCCTTTGGTGGGATTCATGTCTTCATCGGCAAGATCGGCGAACCGGCCCCTGAGTCGGACATCGACACCGACATCACCGAAACGGCTCGGCGTGCAAGTTCTTCGCCGGTTCAGCCCGAGGCAAGGCATGTTTTCGTGGGTGTCATCCATGGATCAAGGTACGAGGATGGACCGGTGTTCGATGGAGAGACTGTGGTCTGTTCTGATGACGAGTCTTCTGGAGAGACCGAATCACTTTACTAGTTGCAGGACGGCCGGATTGAGGGAGGGTCCGAGGGCAACAGTATTCCGGATTCCCCCGATCTACCAAACCGGCCGCCATCTTCATGGTCGGCAGACAATCGGCGCCTCATTCATCTACCGCCGTAGCAATGCTCTCCGGTTCAACAACGGCCACACCGGCAGGGGCAGGAAGCTCGGCGCCGCCTTCGGCCCAAGTCCTGTCTGATTTGTTCGACACTTTGGCAACGTTGATGGCCGCGGAGGTGGATGCAGCAGCCAGGGATCAGCACAATGCGGAGATTGCAAAGGTAAAAGATCAGATAGCCCAGGCTAAAGCGGACCTGGCAACAGAGAATGCTAGGATGGCTACAAAGCGGGCTGAATTGGAAGCACAGGCCTACCGGATTAGACTGGATCAGAATGCTTCAGAGGAAGTCATGAGAAGAAGGTATCGATCATGTCTCCCGTTGGTTTATGAGCCGCAGAATCTCTTCAACACACCAGGAGCAGGAGCTGGGAGCCAACCCACACTAAACCGGGCAGGGGCGCCGGGAACAGGAGCGTCGGTTCAACCACGCACGACGGACCCGCCTCGCCAGAACAACATTGTGCCACAGTATGTACCAACACCGCCTGGGCATTATTCCAACCCGTTGGACAACATTGTGGCCGCCGCTTCACGCCTGACGGCCCTCCCAACCGACGGTGAGTCACCAGTTGCAGTGGAAGCACGTCGGGCCAAGGATCTCCTTCAAACGGCACTAAATCAACAGCAGGCGTATTCACACAGTCGTGAGAGGATTCATTCCACTCCCCGTCCAAGCCGGAGTTACAGCAGACACGTGGAGGACGAACCGTCCATGTCCAGTAGTGCACATCACCAAAATTCACCACGAGGGAACAACCCGGCCGGGGGAGGCGCTAATGCGCAAGATGTTGTGGACCATGGTCGCGCACGTCGGGAGGCCGAGTTGGCGGCTCGACACGGAGCACGACAGCATACTCCGGTTCACCCCACGGCCTCCATGGAGCCAGGAGGGATGTTCAGTTCCTTAGGGGTGTCGTGTCTAACCCCCGCTTTGCATAATGTGAGACTGCCCAAGGATTTCAAGGGACCTCGTAAGGTACCAAATTACACCACCGATTTGCAACCAGAGGAGTGGGTGGAGAGCTATGAGATGGCAATGGAGATGTTAGATGTGGATGAGGCAGTGTGTGCTAAATATTACACCATGATGTTGGAAGGAACAGCTCGCACTTGGTTGAAGAGCTTGCCGACCAATTCCGTTGGATCATGGGCCGAATTGAAGCACCGGTTTATCCAGAACTTCAAGGATACGTACAAGCAGCCGATGTCAATCGTGGATCTGGCCGCTTGTGTCCAAGAGGAAGGGGAGTCCATGACCCATTGGGTCGAACGGGTCTCAGCAATTTTACATTCATCAGATCGTATCAATGCAGACACTGCAGTGTTAACGTTAGAGGACAATTGTCGTTTCGAACCGTTAAAACAGAAGTTGGGAAGGCTCAAACGTCACTGCAATGATATGTCAACACTCATGGCCGCTTTGGTTAAATATGTCGATTCAGATAATACCAAGGATCCGGATTCAGAGGAGGACAAACCGGAGAAAGGTAAGAAGAACGGCAATGCCAAGGGTCAACAGCATAATCCAGCAGGCCATGGAAATGGTGGTAAGCGCAAGGCCGACAGTAGCTTGGACTTTGTTGCAAATACCAACGCGCAGGAGAATAGCCAGCACCGTAAGGGCAAGCAGCCCCAGAGGGGTGGAGGTTCAGGCCCCAATTTGGAGCGCTTGTTAAATCAGCCCTGTCCCAAGCATGGATAGAAGGAGAAGCCGGCATCACATCTTTGGAAGGACTATTATATCATGCGGGATTACAAAAATTCCAATATGTTCCAATATGACAATGGCCCACCCGGCGGTTCAGGAGGAGGTTTCCACGGGCCGGGTTACGGAGGTGGTGGTTCCGGTTTAGGGTTTCAAGGCAACCAAACCGGACACGTCAATCAAGGGCACCAAGGCAACCAGGGAGGTTACAACCATCAGGGGAATCAGCAGCAGCAGCAGTCGGGTTATCAGAGCAATCCCAAACAGCTGAACAGCGGGCAATATCATGTCTTCACTACTAGTTTGTGCAAACGTGATCAGAAGCTTCACAAAAGGGCAGTAAACTCTGTTGAGCCAGCAGTAGCTCAGTATTTACGCTGGTCTGAGAAGCCTATTTTGTGGAGTAGAGATGATCACCCACCCCGGGTTGATAATCCAGGTCACTTGGCCCTGGTGGTGGCCCCTCAAGTTGGGGGATACAAGTTCACTGAAGTACTCATGGATGGGGGAAGTAGTATCAATATTTTATATTATGATGCATTCCGCCGTATGGGGTTGACAGATAAGGATCTTAAACCGTCAAATACGGTCTTTCATGGTGTGGTGCCTTGTAAGTCTGCATATCCTGTTGGCAAGATAGCTTTGGAGGTAGCTTTTGGAGATGACTATGATTCAAGGTCAGAAACATTGACATTTGAGGTAGTAAAGATCAAAAGTCCGTACCACGCCTTGTTTGGGCGGCCGGCTTATGCTAAGTTTATGGCAAGGCCATGTTATGTTTATCTACAGCTTAAAATGCCAGGTCATAAAGGGATATCACAGTACATGGAAGTAGCAAGATTGCTTTGGAGTGTGAAGAAGGTGATGCGGCTTATGCTGAGTCGGTTTATGCCACAGAGGAGCTGAAATTCTATAAGGAGCAAGTAGATCCGGCAGACATGACCTCTTTGAAAAAGCCAACTATAGAACATGATCCAGCGTTGAAGTTCAAATCGTCTACGGACACTAAGATGATTGACTTTGTTCCTGGTGATTCATCCAAACAGTTCAGCATCAGCGCTAACCTGGATCCCAAATAGGAAAGCGCGCTCATCGAGTTCATCCGTGAGAATCGGGACATCTTTGTTGGAAATATGCCCTAGAGGCAATAATAAATTAGTTATTATTATATTTCCTTGTTCATGATAATCGTTTATTATCCATGCTAGAATTGTATTGATAGGAAACTCAGATACATGTGTGGATGCATAGACAACACCATGTCCCTAGTAAGCCTCTAGTTGACTAGCTCGTTGATCAATAGATGGTTACGGTTTCCTGACCATGGACATTGGATGTCGTTGATAACGGGATCACATCATTAGGAGAATGATGTGATGGACAAGACCCAATCCTAAGCCTAGCACAAGATCATGTAGTTCGTATGCTAAAGCTTTTCTAATGTCAAGTATCATTTCCTTAGACCATGAGATTGTGCAACTCCCGGATACCGTAGGAGTGCTTTGGGTGTGCCAAACGTCACAACGTAACTGGGTGGCTATAAAGGTGCACTACGGGTATCTCCGAAAGTGTCTGTTGGGTTGGCACAAATCGAGACTGGGATTTGTCACTCCGTGTAAATGGAGAGGTATCTCTGGGCCCACTCGGTAGGACATCATCATAATGTGCACAATGTGATCAAGGAGTTGATCACGGGATGATGTGTTACGAAACAAGTAAAGAGACTTGCCGGTAACGAGATTGAACAAGGTATCAGGATACCGACGATCGAATCTCGGGCAAGTATCGTACCGCTAGACAAAGGGAATTGTATACGGGATTGATTAAAGTCCTTGACATCGTGGTTCATCCGATGAGATCATCATGGAACATGTGGGAGCCAACATGGGTATCCAGATCCCGCTGTTGGTTATTGACCGGAGAGTCATCTCGGTCATGTCTACATGTCTCCCGAACCCGTAGGGTCTACACACTTAAGGTTCGGTGATGCTAGGGTTATAGAGATATTAGTATGCGGTAACCCAAAAGTTGTTCGGAGTCCCGGATGAGATCCCGGACGTCACGAGGAGTTCCGGAATGGTTCGGAGGTAAAGATTTATATATGGGAAGTCTTGTTTTGGTCGCCAGAAAAGTTTCGCGCATTATCAGTATTGTACCGGGAGTGCCGAAAGGGGTCCGGGGGTCCACCAAGGGGGTCCACCTGCCTCGGGGGGCACATGGGCTGTAGGGGTGTGCGCCTTGGCCTATATGGGCCAAGGGCACCAGCCCCAAGAGGCCCATGCGCCAAGAGTCAAGGAAAAGGAAGAGTCCTAAAGGGGGAAGGCACCTCCGAGGTGCCTTGGGGAGGAGGGACTCCTCCCTTGGCCGCACCCTTCCTTGGAGGAAGGGCCAAGGCTGCGCCCCCCCCCCTCTCCCTTGGCCCTATATATAGTGGGGAAGGGAGGGCAGCAACACCTAAGCCCTGGCGCCTCCCTCTCCCTCCCGTGACACATCTCCCTCCTCCCGCAGCGCTTGGCGAAGCCCTGTTGGAATCCCGCTACTTCCACCACCATGCCGTCGTGCTGCTGGATCTCCATCAACCTCTCCTTCCCCCTTGCTGGATCAAGAAGGAGGAGACGTCGCTGCTCCGTACGTGTGTTGAACGTGGAGGTGTCGTCCGTTCGGCGCTAGGATCATCGGCGATTTGGATCACGACGACTACGACTCCACCAACCCCGTTCTCTTGAACGCTTCCGCGCGCGATCTACAAGGGTATGTAGATCCACTCCTCCCTCGTTGCTAGATGACTCCATAGATTGATCTTGGTGATGCGTAGAAAATTTTGAATTTCTGCTACGTTCCCCAACAGTGGCATCATGAGCTAGGTCTATGCGTAGTTACTATGCACGAGTAGAACACAAAGTAGTTGTGGGCGTTGATTTTGTTCAATATGCTTACCGTTACTAGTCCAATCTTGATTCGGTGGCATTGTGGGATGAAGCGGCCCGGACCGACCTTACACGTACTCTTACGTGAGACTGGTTCCACCGACTGACATGCACTAGTTGCATAAGGTGGCTAGCGGGTGTCTGTCTCTCCCACTTTAGTCGGATCGGATTCGATGAAAAGGGTCCTTATGAAGGGTAAATAGCAATTGGCATATCACGTTGTGGTTTTTGCGTAGGTAAGAAACGTTCTTGCTAGAAACCCATAGCAGCCACGTAAAACATGCAAACAACAATTAGAGGACGTCTAACTTGTTTTTGCAGGGTATGCTATGTGATGTGATATGGCCAAAGGATGTGATGAATGATATATGTGATGTATGAGATGATCATGTTCTTGTAATAGGAATCACGACTTGCATGTCGATGAGTATGACAACCGGCAGGAGCCATAGGAGTTGTCTTAATTTATTTATGACCTGCGTGTCAACATAAACGTCATGTAATTACTTTACTTTATTGCTAACCGTTAGCTGTAGTAGTAGAAGTAATAGTTGACGAGACAACTTCATGAAGATACGATGATAGAGATCATGATGATGGAGATCATGGTGTCATGCCGGTGACGATGATGATCATGGAGCCCCGAAGATGGTGATCAAGAGGAGCAAAGTGATGATGGCCATATCATGTCACTATTTGATTGCATGTGATGTTTATCATGTTTATGCATCTTGTTTACTTAGAACAACGGTAGTAAATAAGATGATCCCTCATAATAATTTCAAGAAGGTGTTCCCCCTAACTGTGCACCGTTGCGAAAGTTCGTCGTTTCGAAGCACCAAATGATGATCGGGTGTGATAGATTCTTACGTTCGAATACAACGGGTGTTGATGAGCCTAGCATGTACAGACATGGCCTCGGAACACATGCGAAACACTTAGATTAACTTGACGAGCCTAGCATGTACAGACATGGCCTCGGAACACAAGAGACCGAAAGGTCGAGCATGAGTCGTATGGTAGATACGATCAACATGAAGATGTTCACCGATGATGACTAGCCCATCTCACGTGATGATCGGACACGGCCTAGTTGACCCGGATCATGTAATCACTTAGATGACTAGAGGGATGTCTATCTGAGTGGGAGTTCACAAGATGAACTTAATTATCCTGAACATAGTCAAGAGGTCTTCGCAAATTATGTCGTAGCTTGCGCTTCAGTTCTACTGTTTAGATATGTTCCTAGAGAAAATTTAGTTGAAAGTTGATAGTAGTAATTATGCGGACTAGGTCCGTAAACTGAGGTTTGTCCTCATTGCTTCATAGAAGGCTTATGTCCTTAATGCACCGCTCAGTGTGCTGAACCTCGAACGTTGTCTATGGATGTTGCGAACATCTGACATACACATTTTGATAACTACGTGATAGTTCAGTTAAACGGCTTAGAGTTGAGGCACCGAAGACGTTTTGAAACATCGCGAAACATATGAGATGTTTCGAGGGCTGAAATTGGGATTTCAGGCTCGTGCCCACGTCAAGAGGTATAAGACCTCCGACGATTTTCTTAGCCTACAAACTAAGGGAGAAAAGCTCAATTGTTGAACTTGTGCTCAGATTGTCTGAGTACAACAATCGCTTGAATCGAGTGGGAGTTGATCTTCCAGATGAAATAGTGATGGTTCTCCGAAGTCATTACCACCAAGCTGCTTGAGCTTCGTGATGAACTATAATATATCAGGGACATATATGATGATCCTTGAGATATTCGCGATGTTTGACACCACAAAAGTAGAGATCAAGAAGTAGCATCAATTGTTGATGGTTGGTGAAACCACTAGTTTCAAGAAGGGCAAGGGCAAAAAGGGATGCTTCATGAAACGGCAAATCAGCTGCTGCTCTAGTGAAGAAACCCAAGGTTGAACCCAAACCCGAGACTAAGTGCTTCTGTAATAAAGGGAACAGCCACTGGAGAAGAATTACCCTAGATACTTGGTAGATGAGAAGGCTGGCAAGGTCAATAGAAGTATATTGGATATACATTGTGTTGATGTGTACTTTACTAGTACTCCTAGTAGCACCAGGGTATTAGATACCGGTTCGGTTGCTAAGTGTTAGTAACTCGAAATAAAAGCTACGGCATAAACGGAGACTAGCTAAAGGTGAGATGACGATATGTGTTGAAAGTATTTCCAAGGTTGATCAAATATCGTACGCTCCCTCTACCATCGAGATTGGTGTTTGCGTTGAGCATAGACATGATTGGATTATGTCTATCGCAATACGGTTATTCATTTAAAGAGAATAATGGTTACTCTGTTTATTTGAATAATACCTTCAATGGTCATACATCTGAAATGAATGGTTTATTGAATCTCGATCGTAGTGATACACATGTTCATGCCAAAAGATAGTAATGATAGTACCACCTACTTGTGGCACTGCCACGTAAGTCATATCGATATAAAATGCATGAAGAAGCTCCATGTTGATGGATCTTTGGGCTCACTTGTTTTGAAAGGTTTGAGACATGCGAACCATGTCTATTGGTGTATATGCATGAAGAAACTCCATGCAAATGGACCGTTTGGACTCACTTGATTTTGAATCACTTGAGACATGCAAATCATACCACATGGGCAAGATGACTGAAAGCCTCGTTTTCAGTAAAATGGAACTAGAAAGCAACTTGTTGGAAGTAATACATTTTGTTGTGTGCAATCCAATGAGTGCTGAGGCATGTAGTGGATATCGTTATGTTCTTACTTCACAGATGATTTGAGTAGATGTTGAGTATATTTACTTGATGAATCACGAGTCTGAATTATTGAAAGGTTCAAGTAATTTCAGGGTGAAGTTGAAAGATCGTCGTGACAAGAGGATAAAATATCTATGATATGATCATAGAGATGAATATCTGAATTACGAGTTTGGCACAGAATTAAGACATTGTGGAAATTGTTTCACAATTAATACAGCCTGGAACACCATAGTGTGATGGTGTGTCCGAACATCATAACTGCACCCTATTGGATATGATGCATACCATGATGTCTCTTATCGAATTACCACGATAGTTTATGGGTTAGGCATTAAAGACAACCACATTCACTTTAAAAAGGGCACCACGTAATTCCGATGAGATGACACCGTATGAACTATGGTTTAGAGAAACCTAAGCTGTCATTTCTTAAAAGTTTGGGGCTGCGACGCTTATGTGAAAAGGTTTCAGGCTGATAAGCTCGAACCCAAAGCGGATAAATGCATCTTCATAGGACACCCAAAACAGTTGGATATACCTCCTGTCTCAGATCCGAAAGCAATAAGGGATTGTTTCTGGAATCGGGTCCTTTCTCGAGGAAAAGTTTCTCTCGAAAGAATTGAGTGGGAGGATGGTGGAGACTTGATGAGGTTATTGAACCGTCTCTTCAACTAGTGTGTGGCAGGGCACAGGAAGTTGTTCCTGTGGCACCTACACTAATTGAAGTGGAAACTTATTATAGTGATCATGAAACTTCAGATCAAGTCACTACCAAACCTCGTGGGACGACAAGGATGCGTACTACTTTAGAGTGGTACGTAATCCTGTCTTGGAAGTCATGTTGCTAGACAACAATGAACCTACGAGCTATGGAGAAGCGATGGTGGGCCTGGATTCCAAAATGGCTTGAGGCCATATAATCCGAGAGAGGATCCATATATGAAAACAAAGTGTAGACTTTGGGAGAACTACTTGATGGTCGTAAGGCTGTTAGGTACATATGTTTTTTAAAAGGAAGACGGACAATGATGGTAGGTATCACCATTAAGAAAGCTCGACTTGTCGTTAAGATGTTTTCTGACAAGTTCAAGGAGTTGATTGCGATGAGACTTTCTCACTCGTAGCGATGCTAAGAGTCTATTGGAATTATATTAGCAATTACTGCATTATTTGTGAAATCTTGCAGATAGGATGCCAAAAACCATTGTTTCCTCGACGATTTTTGAGGAAAGGTTGTATGTGATACAACCGGAAGGTTTTGTTAATCCTAAAAGATGCTAATAAGTATGCAAAGCTCCAGCAATCCTTCTAAGGACTGGAGTAAGCATCTCGGAGTTGGAATGTATGTTTTGATAAGATGATCAAAGTTTTGGGTGTATACAAAGTTTATGAGAAACTTGTATTTCCAAAGAAGTGAGTGAGAGCACTATAGAATTTCTGATAAATATATGTTGACATATTGTTGATCAGAAATGACATAGAATTTCTGGAAAGCATATAGGGTTATTTGGAAAGTATTTTTCAATGGAAAGCCTGGATTAAGCTACTTGAACATTGAGCATCAAGATCTATAAGGATAGATCAAAATTCTTAATGGTACTTTCAAATGAGCACATACCTTGACATGATCTTGAAGGTGTTCAAGATGGACCAGTCAAAGAAGGAGTTCTTGCCTGAGTTGTAAGGTATGAAGTTAAGACTTAAAGCTCGACCACGGCAGAAGAAAGAGGAAGGATGAAGGTCGTCCCCTATGCTTTTGTCATAGGCTCTACAGTATGCTATGCTGTGTACCGCACCTGAAATGTGCCTTGCCATGAGTCAGTCAAGGGGTACAAGAGTGATCTAAGAATGGATCACAGGACAGAGGTCAAAGTTATCCTTAGTAACTAGTAGACTAAGGAATTTTCTCGATTATGGACGTGGTAAAAGAGTTCGTCGTAAAGGGTTACGCCGATGCAAACTTTGACACTAATCCAGATTATTCTGAGTAGTAAACTGGATTCATATAGTAGAATAGTTATTTGGAATAGCTCCAAATGTAGCATAGTAGTTGCATCTACAAGATGACATAAGAAATTTGCGAAGTACATACAGATCTGAAAGATTCAGACCCGTTGACTATAACATCTCTCACAAGCATAACATGATCAAACCCAGAACTCATCGAGTGTTAATCACATGGTAATGTGAACTAGATTATTGACTCTAGTAAACTCTTTGGGTGTTAGTCACATGGGGATGTGACCTTGAGTGTTAATCACATATCAATGTGAACTGGATTATTGACTCTAGTGCAAGTGGGAGACTGTTGGAAATATGCCCTAGAGGCAATAATAAATTAGTTATTATTATATTTCCTTGTTCATGATAATCGTTTATTATCCATGCTAGAATTGTATTGATAGGAAACTCAGATACATGTGTGGATACATAGACAACACCATGTCCCTAGTAAGCCTCTAGTTGACTAGCTCGTTGTTCAATAGATGGTTACGGTTTCCTGACCATGGATATTGGATGTCGTTGATAACGGGATCACATCATTAGGAGAATGATGTGATGGACAAGACCAAATCCTAAGCCTAGCACAAGATCATGTAGTTCGTATGCTAAAGCTTTTCTAATATCAAGTATCATTTCCTTAGACCATGAGATTGTGCAACTCCCGGATACCGTAGGAGTGCTTTGGGTGTGCCAAACGTCACAACGTAACTGGGTGGCTATAAAGGTGCACTACGGGTATCTCCGAAAGTGTCTGTTGGGTTGGCACGAATCGAGACTAGGATCGAGACTAGGATTTGTCACTCCGTGTAAACGGAGAGGTATCTCTGGGCCCACTCGGTAGGACATCATCATAATGTGCACAATGTGATCAAGGAGTTAATCACGGGATGATGTGTTACGAAACGAGTAAAGAGACTTGCCGGTAACGAGATTGAACAAGGTATCGGGATATCGACGATCGAATCTCGGGCAAGTATCGTACCGCTAGACAAAGGGAATTGTATACGGAATTGATTAAAGTCCTTGACATCGTGGTTCATCCGATGAGATCATCGTGGAACATGTGGGAGCCAACATGGGTATCCAGATCCCGCTGTTGGTTATTGACCGGAGAGTCATCTTGGTCATGTCTGCATGTCTCCCGAACCTGTAGGGTCTACACACTTAAGGTTCAGTGACGCTAGGGTTATAGAGATATTAGTATGCGGTAACCCGAAAGTTGTTCGGAGTCCCGGATGAGATCCTGGACGTCACGAGGAGTTCCGGAATGGTCCCGAGGTAAAGATTTATATATGGGAAGTCTTGTTTTGGTCGCCGGAAAAGTTTCGCGCATTATCGGTATTGTACCGGGAGTGCCGAAAGGGGTCCGGGGGTCCACCAAGGGGGTCCACCTGCCCCGGGGGGGCACATGGGCTGTAGGGGTGTGCGCCTTGGCCTATATGGGCCAAGGGCACCAGCCCCAAGAGGCCCATGCGCCAAGAGTCAAGGAAAAGGAAGAGTCCTAAAGGGGGAAGGCACCTCCGAGGTGCCTTGGGGAGGAGGGACTCCTCCCTTGGCCGCACCCTTCCTTGGAGGAAGGGCCAAGGCTGCGCCCCCCCCCCTCTCCCTTGGCCCTATATATAGTGGGGAAGGGAGGGCAGCAACACCTAAGCCCTGGCGCCTCCCTCTCCCTCCCGTGACACATCTCCCTCCTCCCGCAGCGCTTGGCGAAGCCCTGTTGGAATCCCGCTACTTCCACCACCACGCCGTCGTGCTGCTGGATCTCCATCAACCTCTCATTCCCCCTTGCTGGATCAAGAAGGAGGAGACGTTGCTGCTCCGTACATGTGTTGAACGTGGAGGTGCCGTCCGTTCGGCGCTAGGATCATCGGTGATTTGGATCATGACGAGTACGACTCCATCAACCCCGTTCTCTTGAACGCTTCCGCGCGTGATCTACAAGGGTATGTAGATCCACTCCTCCCTCGTTGCTAGATGACTCCATAGATTGATCTTGGTGATGCGTAGAAAATTTTGAATTTCTGCTACGTTCCCCAACAATCTTTGCATGGAAACCTTCTGACATGCCAGGTGTACCGAGGGAACTCGCTGAGCACACACTCAACATTGATCCTAAGTTTAAACCAGTCCAGCAGTTCCTCCGCCGTTTAAATGAAGAGAGACGTAAGGCTATAGGTGAAGAGGTAGCCCGTCTGTTGGCCGCAGTGTTTATCGTCGAAGTTTTTCATCCAGAGTGGTTAGCTAATCCGATGTTGGTTCTTAAGAAAAATGGCACTTGGCGCATGTGTGTGGACTACACAGATTTAAACAAGGCTTGCCCTACAGACCCCTTTGCTCTCCCTCACATTGATCAGATAATTGATGCTACGGCGGGTTGTGACCATTTGTGTTTTCTGGATGCTTACTCTGGTTATCATCAGATCAAAATGGCGGTTAAGGACCAGGAGAAGACAGCTTTCATAACTCCCTTTGGAGCCTTCTTCTATGTTTCCATGCCTTTTGGACTCAAGAGTGCCCAGGCAACTTACCAGCGATGTGTTCAGAATTGCCTTCATAAACAAATTGGGCGCAATGTTCATGCATATGTGGATGATATTGTGGTCAAGTCCAGAAAGGAGGAGACATTGATAGATGATCTACGAGAAACCTTTGACAATCTCCAAGTTTACAAGATGATGCTCAATCCGGAGAAGTGTGTCTTCGGTGTCCTGGCAGGTAAGCTCTTAGGCTTTCTGGTATCAAACAGAGGCATTGAGGCTAATCCGGAAAAGATTGCAGCAATTACGTCCTTGGCTAAACCGGCGTGTATTAACGATGTTCAACGTCTGGCCGGTCGGTTTACAGCCTTGAGCCGGTTTATCAGTCGCCTTGGAGAGAAGGCCATCCCTTTATATCAGATGCTCAAGAAAACAGATAACTTTGTTTGGAGTGAGACAGCTGATAAAGCGTTCGAGGATCTGAAGAGGCAGCTAGCTGAACCGCCCGTGCTTGCAGCGCCGATCGATAAAGAGCCATTATTATTCTATGTGGCTGCTAATGCCCGGGCTGTTAGTGTAGCCATTGTGGTAGAGCGCAAGGAGCTTGGCTAGGAATATCTGGTTCAACGGCCGGTTTATTATATCAGCGAGGTGCTCATTGAGTCAAAGCAGAGGTATCCGCATTGGCAGAAGCTGGTGTATGGGGTATTTATGGCGAGCCGGAAGCTTAAACATTATTTTCAGGGCCATCCCATCACAGTGGTCAGTTCAGCTCCTCTGGGCGACATCATTCAAAATAGAGAAGCAACTGGCCGGATTGCCAAGTGGGCTATTGAACTTGGACCTCACGGGCTCAAGTATATACCCCGCACAGCAATAAAATCCCAGGAACTCGTGGACTTCATTAATGATTGGACAAAGTTGCAGGCACCGGAGGAGAAGCCAGATAATACATATTGGACTATTCATTTTGATGGGTCCAGACAGTTGGAGGGCTCGGGGGCTGGAGTCATACTAACTTCCCCACAAGGTGACAAGTTTTGTTATGTCCTCCGTTTAATGTTCCCTTGTACTAACAATGCAGCTGAATATGAGGCTTTGCTCCACGGTCTTCGGATGGCTAAGGAGATGAATTTGAGCCGGGTTAAGTGCTTTGGCGATTCAGATCTAGTGGCTCAGCAGGTGTCTGGCACTTGGGATTCTAAGGACCCACTCATGGCTGCATATCGGCGAGAGGTGGACGCAGTGGTTGGTCACTTTAAAGGTTATCAGGTGGACCATATAGACCGGCGGAAGAATGAAGTGGCAGACGCTTTAAGTCGTCTTGGTTCCCAGCGTAAACCGGTCCCGCCCAATGTCTTTCTTGATGTGTTGCATAATCCGTCAGTCAAAGTACCAACCGAGGAAGATTTGGCTATTCCTGATCCGGAGGCTCAGTTGGTGGCAGCTCTGCATGCCATACCGGATTGGACGATCCCATATCTGGCTTACATGAACTGGGGTGAGTTACCAGACGATGAAACATTGGCTCGACAAATAATCCGGTGTTTCAGGAGCAATTCAGCGCTGTGTTGCTCCTCAAGAAGGTTGTGAGATTTTGCGAGAAATCCATGACGGGGATTGCGGTCACCACGCCGGTTCAAAGTCGTTGGTTGCCAAAGCTTTTCGCCACGGTTCTTTCTGGTTGACGGCGCATGCTGATGCGGAGGATTTAGTCAAGAGATGTGATGGATGTCAAAAATTTGCCCGCCGTGCGCACGTTCCGGCTCAAGAGTTGCGGATGATTCCAATTACGTGGCCGTTTGCAACTTGGGGGCTTGATATGGTTGGACCCTTCAAGCGTTCTAAGGACAAAAAGACCCACATTTTAGTAGCAGTTGATAAATTCACTAAATGGGTGGAGGCAGAGCCAGTCAGCAAGTGTGATGCAGCCACGGCGGTTCAATTCATCAAGAAGGTGATATTCCAGTCTGGTTTTCCACACAGCATTATAACAGATAATGGTACTAATCTGTTAAAAGGGGAGATGGAAGAATTCTATCAGCGTGAGCACATCCGCCTTGATCTAGCGTCGGTGGCTCACCCCCAATCTAATGGTCAAGCAGAAAGGGCAAATCAAGAAATTCTACGGGGTATCAAACCAAGGCTCATGGTTCCCTTAAAGCGGACGCCGGGTTTTTGGGTTGAGGAGCTACCTTCTGTGTTATGGAGCATCAACACCACACCGAATAGGTCTACGAGTTACACACCTTTCTTCATGGTCTATGGAGCGGAGGCGGTTCTTCCTAGTGACATCCGTCACGATTCACCCCGTGTGGCAGCTTATGTTGAAGCTGATAATGAGAAAGCACATCAGGATTCACTGGACCTGTTGGATGAAGAGCATGATCTTGCAGCAGCACGATCGGCGATTTATCAACAAGATCTCTGACGTTATCATAGCCGCCGGGTTAAAACCAGAACCTTTCAAGAAGGTGATTTGGTGCTCCGGCTCATCCAGGATCAGACTGATATGCACAAGTTATCCCCACCTTGGGAAGGACCCTTTGTGGTCAGCAAAAATCTACACAATGGATCTTACTACCTCATTGATGTTCGAGAGCATGAAGACTCACGTCAATCGAAGGAGGAGACCAAGCGGCCATGGAACATAGCTCTCCTTCGGCCTTACTATACTTGAAGCCATAGGCTCTTCATCTGTACATATTTATGACAGTGTATATATCATATAATAAACCGGAGCCTCCGTTATAAACGGGGTATCTGTTCTTTTTATATCTTGTGTGTGCTTTTACAAGTTAACTGACAAAGCGGAGTCTTTTAATCCGGCTTTAGCAGCTGCATAGATATAAAAAATCACTAGGGGGCTTGGTCATATTTGAACTACAGCTACACCTCTTGATCGGTTTTTAAACCACGAAGGGATATCACTAGGGGGCTTGGTTGTCCTCATACCATAGCTACACCTCTTGATAGGCATTTAAGCCACAAAGGGAAAAAATTTGTGGAGCCAAAGAGAGTGTTGTACACAGTACAGACTCAAACGTGGGCACACACTGAGCATCGCTCACAAAGTTACTTGGGGGCTCTTTTTGCAGAGCAACAAAGAGTTTGAAAGGACCCTGGTAATTGGCTATCAAGCCACGGCTTGGAAGCCTGGTGTATTCACCTAAAAACCCGGGTTAACCTGCCTTCATCAAGTAAGCCACTCATGTCTAGGTAATCCTGGTATGACCCATCGAACGTTTGACAAGTCAATCTTTTACAGACCCTGAACTTGTCATAGTTAAAACGATGATTGGTTAATTGGAGGCCCATCTTAAAAGGCTTTGTTAAATGGTTTAACTCAGAGGCCTGGCAGCCCATGAAAAGCCTCGATTTGGAGCCTGTCAGCTCGTAAAAAGCCTTGCATATTTTCCTGTTTGAATTTTGTTTGTTGAAAATCATAAGTATTTTTTGATAAACAGGCGTCCTTGACCCGGCTTGCTTTTCAAGTACAAGTTGTGGGCACATGATCAATTATAAACCGGTGTTCATTGACCCGGTCTGGTTTGACTAAATCGCCAGTGTTATAAAGAAAATCTGGTGGTTATCCCGGTCCGGTTTAATATATAGACCGGCATTATGAAGATGGAGTTATCAACGTTCCGGATTGGTATTAACACCTTTGCTGTATACATGTTTGTTCAACCAATGAGGTATGTTCTGTACATTACTTTTTGTACAAAGACTTGATTATTCATCTAGGTACTATATACTTCTTGGACATCATGACACGTCTAGCGGTAAACCGCTAGATACTTTTAAGTTGTTGTACCCAGGAACGCAATTCATCATGGGTTATGCATAAATATATCCCAAAGGGCGGCACAGATTGTCACAAAGTATTACGAAACATGCTCGATGGCATGGCAGATAACGGAGTTTCAGCTATCCTATTACATGAAGCTTCAAAGCGGCTCAAGCAGTATCATTGTTTTTCACAGTAGCCATATAAACCGGCGACCGGATCAGGACTCTTCATCGCGACGGTTTGACGGTTGAGGGTCAGTTGGTGTAGGCACTTATTCATCCCTCCCCAGACGCTGGAAATCAGCCGTTGACCAATCGATTCCAGTTAATGCTTGGAACACTGCTTCCTCATGGATAAGATTGGAAGAGTTAATATCAGGGGCGTAAGTGTGCTTACGAATCAGAGGCACAAGTTCTTCGACTTCATGGATGTCGGTTGGCTGTCTTTTCCCTTCTGCATCATAAAACGGTTGAAAATGGGACAAATCGGTATCATCATCCAACTTGCTGGCTGCTGGGCGCATCTGTTTGGTCAGCCGCCGAAGATCATCATTGTTGAAGTTTGAACCGTCTTCTTTAACGCCTGGGTATCCTTTAATGATATCCTCCGCTTCAAGGTCTGGAATCCAGGCTTTGGCTCGAATAAGGGCGGTTAAAGCTCCTGCTCTGGCAGCTGCTCTCTTCAACTCGGCAATACGGGCTGGTAACATGCCCAGCTTCTCAAGGGTTTCCTTAATCAAAGTTGGAGCCGGTTTGTTATAAGCTGCCGTGCTAATAACCCATTGAGACCCAGAGTATAGATGTTCAACCAATGTATATGCCGCTTTGAGCTTCATCCGCATATCTGTACCAAGATGAGCGATCCGAGTGCCTGCCAAAGATTTTATCAACATTTTGGTCAGTTATAAGATTCATCGACTGGCGCAACACACATAAGTAGACACTTACCAAAGATAGCAGAGGTCATAGCATTGATTTGGCGTTTCAAACCGGCTAGTTCTTCAACCACTGGCTTCAGGGCTGCCTCGGCGTCTACAGCTCTTTTGGTTAAACCGGATTTCTCGGTTTCCCATTCAGCACGCTCTTGGTTGAAGGATTCTTTCAGCTTTTCCATTACGGCCAGGGCCTGGGTCAGCTCCTCTTTGGCTTTTGCAGCCTCGTCTTGTTGTGACTTCACATTCTCTTGCAAGTCAGAATTTCGGGCATCTTTGCTTCTCAGTTCAGTCTGCCACGTTGAAGGTATGTTCAACAAACAGCATATATATGTGCTAAAGTACAAAGCGTATAACAAAGTTATGCACTTCATACTTGGGAGCTAATGCCTATTTGCTCTCAAGCACTACACTTTATACAAGTCTCCAGAACAATGCAAGCATTATCCTTGACACTTGGGGGCTAATGTGCGTCTATTCTAAAACGGATGTGTGGATTAAAAACCGGATTAACTTGCCAAGTTAAACCGGCCTTTGGGGGCTATGCTACAAAAAGTTATCTAATTTTTTCTTCAAGATGAGTCTTATCTATTATTAGCGACCTGCCATTGCAAGGACCAATGATGAGATGCTTAAAGTGTTACAAAGACCCGGTTTGTGATTAACAATCATAAAACGGCCCTTGGGGGCTACTTGGGATAGTGTTTCAGCTATAAATCAATATACAAAGGGAGAGGAATTTACCTCATATCGCTCTTTCATCAAGTTCGCCAAACTGGCTTCATAATCCCGGTTTGAGTGCAGACGGTTCAAGAAGCCAGAATGAAGCTCATCAGTGTTAAGATGAGCATAGCTTGATAAGTCGCTGCTCCATTTACCTTTATCCCGGGCAACTTGCTCTTCTTTGGCACTGTGCTGAGCCAAAATGATGGGATGGCCAGGAGAGTTGTGGCCCATTCCAGTAATAATAACATCATCACCTTGGCCTTCAGGATTTTTGGTTGATGATACTGGAATTTCAGTGTCTTTCACCGGACTAGCTCGGTTTGGTTCTGCCGGTTCAGTATCGGGTGTGGCAGGCTCAGCATCTGTTGGTTCATCGGTATGTTGGCCTTCAAGGGGTGGATCATCAAAAGTAGCTTCGGGATGAGGGCCTTCCGGTTCACCAGTCTGTTCCGGTTCATCTCTTGGTTCTTCTTCTTCGGCGACAGGGTCTTCTGGCGGATTGGTGACCCGAGCTTTCTTGCTGGGTCTGGCTTTGGCCCTGCAAACAGAATAAAAGAGGATTAACATCATATTCAAAGGATTTATGGCGCATTGAAAGGAAAGGTTTTTACAACTCACCCGGCCATAGTTTAAAGGGGGGAGTTGAGTTGCTGTCGATTCACCAGAAGATGAAGGAGGTGTCACCTAATAATTTGAATCAGACGGATTAAGACGTTGTCTGAAATAACCTGCCTTGGGGTAAGAATGGTCAGAAGTAGGAGAGACCTCAGACCGGCGCTTCCAAACCGGAGTATCAGGTAAACCGGCTGAAGTGACCTGTTGGCCACTGTGCCGGGTTGTCCGGCGAGCTTCATGCTGCTGAGTCTTCAAAATAAATGTTGGATCCAAGTGAGCAAGAGGATGAGAAAAGCTTACTTTCCGGACTGCTTGGCGAGTTTTTTGTGTTGGCATAGAGTCTGAACCGGAGGAAAGGGTAATTACCTCTACGTCATCAGCTTGACTAGCTTCTGCGTCCTCCTGAGGAAGATCATTGTTAATGAGATGCATGAAAAGAGAGCCAAGTGAGTCAAGTTCTACCTCAACTTCTGGATCATCAGTATCATCATCAAGCTCCATATTAATCCGGTCAGCCGTTTTCCATTTTGACGTCCGTTTTACGGCTTTGGTCTTTGGGCGGGATGGCTTGACCGCTTTGTCTCCAGTCGGCTTTGCCGCTTTCTCTACGGTTTTCCGTTTCCAGAAGGGGTCATCACCCTACATATAAAGAAGAAGGGTTACAGGTTGCATAAGTTAAATATATTAGAGATGAAGAGGAAGTATAATGCTTACAGCAGGCGGTTTGTTCTTGGCATAGAAGGGACTCGAACCGGTTTGACTACAGATCAGTTCCGACTCATTCAGAATTTTCTTTACACCTTCAGTGACTTCTTCATCAGATAATTGGATGTTGCAATGGCGTTGAGGGTCGTCAACCTCACCGGTATATTCACACATTAAACCGGGGCGCTGGCTTAGCGGCAAGATACTCCAGGATATCCAACGGCGCACAAAGTCCACGCCTGTTCAACCGTTTGCCATAAAGGCCCGGAGTTTGGCAAGTTGAGGAGTGTATTTCTCCCTTTCTGAAGAGCTCAGGCAATGTGGCATGGGTGAGTATTGGATAGTCTATGATCACGAAAGCCGGGGAGGGGATTTTCATCTTCAGCGAAGTGTCTCTGCAATAAAACCAAGTTTGATTCCATTCCTTTGGGTGGCTATGATGTTTGGCATGAGGAAATTCAACTTCTTTCTGTTTTTGAATCGAGACACCACCAAGTTCTGTGTTCAGGCCATTTACAAACTCTGTGCGCCGGTTTAAGTGAAAGAAATCCCGGAATAGTTCTGCAGTTGGTTCTTCTTGTAAATATACTTCACAGAAGACCTGGAAGTTGCATAAATTGGAAACCGAGTTGGGATCAATATCTTGCGGATCAAGTTGGAAGCTGGCAAGCACATCTCGATAAAACTTTGACCCTGGCGGTTTGAAGCCACGGCCTATATGGTCAACAAAGACCACCACCTCACCATGCCATGGGGTTGGAGGATTTTCTATTCCTGGAACTCGCCATTTGATTTCAGTTTTCTTAGGCAGGGAGCCGATGCTAACCATCTCATTCAACTGAGTCTCAGTAACCCGGGAACGAGCCCAGTTGCAAACAGTGAATTGTTTGGCCATTGCGAAGCAAACAAGCTAAAAATGAAAGGCCGGTTTATAAATTAGACATGATTATATGCAAGAGACAAGGGAGTAAGAAACATACTGATATGTGAAATGGTATAAACCGGAGACTCATGCAATAAGGGAAAAAGGTAATACTAGCACAGTATTACTCAGACACTGTTAAACTGGAGCATAATTATGAAGGTAAAATGCTCCTCTGGTTTATCAGAGGGCTAATGGCATAGACTGCTTATACAAGGTTAAACCACCTATGTTGGTGCAAGGAGAAACAGATCTCCCAGGGACATAGAAACATATCTCACAGTGACATATGAAATTTTCGGATCTAAGAGAAGACAGAAAAGTAAAAATAATTGGATCTAGAAGGGGTGCAGAACCGAAGCAACTTATGAAGGACTAGATCAGTTCTTTGCACATAAGGGTTTGTGGTGACAAGGGAAGGTTAGCTACGACAAGGAGTACGTCAGATATGAAGTATTCACCTAAAGGCCATGAAAGAGCAACACTGAAAGCTCTGATGAACCTCAAGAACAGTGAAGAACAAGGAAACCCTAATGGATCTAAGAAAGAAAGGGGAAAAGACTTACCGCAATAGCGGAAGCAGTGGAAGGGCATTGTGGAACTCTGATGCAAATAGGTTGATGTGGCGGCCAACGGCGAAGCAGAGGCAGAGTTCGAAGATTACGGCGGCGCTCGGGTGCGAGGTCATCGAGAGGAAGAAGAAGAGATGAATGGGTAGCGGAAAGAAAAGAAAAGGGGTCTGTTGTCCCTATTTATAGGCCGAAGAGATGAAATGGCAAGTGCGGGAATCGAGGAGCCCAAAAATGGATAAGTTAATAGGGGTGTCGCCTCGATGGCTGAAGACATATTAAATGAAGGTAATCGTCGACATCAATGGGTAGATGACGTCAGGGTGGTTTATCATAATCTTGAAGTATGACGTCACGGCGGTTTACAAGATCGAGGTGAAGATATGAGGGAAGAATTTTTCTAATTATAGAAGATTGACATGAACGAGTTCAAACCAATCTGGGGCCTAATGTTGGGGATATTACTACTGAAGGTAAACCGGCCTTATGTAGCCTGGTTGACTCCTGGAAGATTAGAAGCCCATAAAGATGCAAGGATGATGGCACTTCATGGAGGCCCAAGGCCCAAAGGCGGGTTAAAGCATGTAAATGTAAACCGGCTTAGTCATGTAACTTGTATTATAAGATAGGAAGGATAGAGACCGAACTGGATACGTTTATGATCCGGCTCCGGGACTCTGTAAACCGGCGGGCATCAACCTATGTATATAAAGGGACGAGCCGGCAGCAGTTTAGGGACAGACAACAAATCGAGAGCCAGACAAAGCGGATTCGCTCCCTGGCCTTCAAAACCCTAGCAATACCAATCACAACTAGACGTAGGCTTTTACCTTCCTCGAAGGAGCCGAACGAGTATAAAATTCCCCGTGTCCCCTTGTCCGGTTTAACCCCTTAAGCCATCTGCCGTGACTAAGTCCTTTTACGAGGACATCTGCCGTGACAAACCCACAACACCTGTTGTTATTATAATGTCATGTATTCATGTTGCTACAGAGTGATCCATGCTTCTTTTGAGTATGTTCAGTTAGGATGATTCGGGCATGTGGTTATGCTCTATCCATCCATGTCATTGTTTGCATTTATGGAGTACCCTAGCATGACTCAATCTTGCTCTACTTTTGCTATAAAATGTTCCTGGCAGATTGTTTACGTGTTAATCAATTTTGGCAAGGTGGTTGTAGTAGATCCATGCATGCTATGAGATTGTTCTTACCATGGTTAGCTTCTTGATCGTGTCTTCTTGCTGGTAGTATGTTTAGTTTTTCATTCAATGCCTTTTGTTGAGTGCATCGAGCTCATAAAGAGGCCTTCGTAACTCTGTTTTTGCCATGTCCAGATTTTTGCTAAGTCTGAATCTGTTAACGAAACTTGCTAAGTTTACATGGGTGCCATCATATCTTCTGATCCTTTTGGGCTTATGGTCAGTAAGGGACTTTTGTTATATGTTTTGAATAGATTCATGCCATGCCTTATTTTGCCATGATATGATCCTGTAGCATGTTGTTATCTTGCTCTAAACTTTGCTTCCTGATGTTAAATCCTGACATGTTAGTATTTTCACTAAGTCTGTGATGCTGATATCTTTTGCACTTTTGTCATGCTTGTTTGAACCTGATCTTGTGTGATTTAGCCGTCGCTCAGTGTTCATCTTTTGTCAAGAATCTTGAGTATATCACTGGCATGTGCTTTGTTGTTATGTTGGAGTGTAGTAGCTTAGTTTCTTGTTGCATTCTAGATGGCATCGTGTTGTTAATCGCAGAATTGTGCCATTCTTGTTTTGCTTGCCATTTGCAAACCGTGCATCCGATTCCTGTAATCTTTATATCAATTTCGATCGAAAACAACTCATCTTTCCAGCGGCACTCTTTGTTTGCCAAGTTGAGTCCTGATTCAATCTTTTCCTTCCGGGGCATGCATATGCATTGCATATCACATCCCGCATATCATGCCATGTTTTGCATCATGTTGCTTGCGCATTGCACCATGGTTGATTGTTGTCTCCTTTGCTTGTGTTCTTGCCTTGGGTAGAGCCGGGAGACGAGTACATGATTGAGGAACCCGTTGAGTACGCTTACGAGGATCAAGCTTATGCCAACTCGGAGAACTTTGCAGGCAAGATGACCATACCCTCGAAATCACTTCTATCTTTGCTTGCTAGTTGCTCGCTCTATTGCTATGTCGCGATACCTACCACATGCTTTATCATGCCTGCCATATTGCCATGTCAAGCCTCTAACCCACCTTGTCCTAGCAAACCGTTGTTTGGCTATGTTACCGCTTTGCTCAGCCCCTCTTATAGCGTTGCTAGTTGCAGGTGAAGATTGGAGTTTGTTCCTTGTTGGAACATGTATATTGTTGAGATATCATTATTATATCTTGTTTACTTTAATGCACCTATATACTTGGTAAAGGGTGGAAGGCTCGGCCTTATGCCTGGTGTTTTGTTCCACTCTTGCCGCCCTAGTTTCCGTCATACCGGTGTTATGTTCCTTGATTTTGCGTTCCTTACGCGGTTGGGTTATAATGGGAACCCCTTGACAGTTCGCCTTGAATAAAACTCCTCCAGCAAGGCCCAACCTTGGTTTTACCATTTGCCACCTAAGCCTTTTCCCTTGGGTTTCGCGGACTCAAGGGTCATCTTTATTTTAACCCCCCCCCCCCTGGGCCAGTGCTCCTCTAAGTGTTGGTCCGAAATGAGTAGACTGCAGGGCCACCTCGGGGAAACTTGAGGTTTGGTTTTACTCGTAGGATGTCTCATCCGGTGTGCCCTGAGAACGAGATACGTGCGACTCCTATCAGGATTTGTCGGTACATCGGGCGGCTTTGCTGGTCTTGTTTTACCATTGTCGAAATGTCTTGTAACCGGGATTCCGAGCCTCATCGGGTCGTCCTGGGAGAAGGAATATCCTTCGTTAACCGTGAGAGCTTGTGATGGGCTAAGTTGGGACACCCCTGTAGGGTTTTGAACTTTCAAAAGCCGTGCCCGCGGTTATGGGCAGATGGGAATCTGTTAATATCCGGTTGTAGAAAACCTGACACTTAACTTAATTAAAATGAATCAACCGCGTGTGTAGCCGTGATGGTCTCTTTTCGGCGGAGTCCGGGAAGAGAACACGGTCTCGTGTTATGCTTGAATGTAAGTATTTTCAGGATCACTTCTTGATCTTTTTAGCTTCTCAACCGCGCTTTGTTTCTCTTCTCGCTCTCATTTGCGTAAGTTTAGCCACCATATATGCTAGTGCTTGCTACAGCTCCACCTCACTACCTTTTCCTACCCATAAGCTTAAATAGTCTTGATCGCGAGGGTGTGAGATTGCTGAGTCCCCGTGACTCACAGATTACTTCCAAAACCAGATGCAGGTGCCGACGATGCCAGTCCAGGGGATGTGACCGAACTCAAGTGGGAGTTCGATGAGGATTCAGGACGTTACTATGTTTCCTTTCCAGATGATTAGTAGTGGAGCCCAGTTGGGGCGATCGGGGATCTATTGCATTAGGGGTTGTCTTTCTTTATTTTGGTTTCGTAGTCGGACCTTGATTGTATTTTGGATGATGTAATGCTATATTTATGTATTGTGTGAAGTGGCGATTGTAAGCCAACTCTTTATCTCTTTCTTATTCAGTACATGGGATGTGTAAAGTACCCCTCTTGCGACATGCCTACTATGCGGTTATGCCTCTAAGTCGTGCTCCGACACGTGGGAGATATAGCCGCATCGTGGGTGTTACAGTATATAAATGAATCCAAGGTTGACTGGCTTTGGCATGAAAATATTTTTTTCATCACAGTGCAGGCTACCAAACACAGTCCCAGCCCAGCATGTTTCAACACATGCAAGACTACCAAACAACTGCAGTTGTATGGACTTAGCATGTCTATCCTCAGCATGTGTCAAAGCGGAACAACCATGCTAGGTAGAGAATGCTACCAAACACACCCTTAAGAACATCATGGTAATTTGATTTGGCTATAAAATTGGTCCTAATATGATAGGCATCCAAGATTGGTATAATAAAAACTTTCATAAAAAGGTGCATTGAATACTATGAGAAGTTTGATACTTGATAATTGTTTTGAGATATAAAGATGGTGATATTAGAGTTGTGTTAGTTGAGTAGTTGTGAATTTGAGAAATACTTGTGTTGATGTTTGCAAGACCCGTAGCATGCACGTATGGTAACTGTTGTGTAACAAATTTGAAACATGAGGTGTTCTTTGATTGTCTTCCTTATGAGTGGCGGTCGGGGATGAGCGATGGTCTTTTCCTACCAATCTATCCCCCTAGGAGCATGCGCGTAATGCTTGGTTTTTGATGACTTGTAGATTTTTGCAATAAGTATATGAGTTCTTTATGACTAATCTTGAGTCCATGGATTATACGCACTCTCACCTTTCCATCATTGCCAGCCTCTTTGGTACCGTGCATTTCCCTTTCTCACCTTGAGAGTTGGTGCAAACTTCGCCGGTGCATCCAAACCCCGTGATATGATACGCTCTATCACACATAAACCTCCTTATATCTTCCTCAAAACGGCCACCATACCTACCTATTATGGCATTTCCATAGCCATTCCGAGATATATTGCCATGCAACTTTCCACCATTTCATTTATGACATGCTTCATCATTGTCATATTACCTTGCATGATCATGTAGTTGACATCGTATTTGTGGCTAAGCCACCATGCATAATTTATCATACATGTCACTCTTGATTCATTGCCTTTCCCGGTACACAGCCGGAGGCATTCATATAGAGTCATATTTTGTTCTAGTATCGAGTTGTAATCATTGAGTTGTAAATAAATAGAAGTTTGATGATCATCATTAATAGAGCATTGTCCCAACTAAAAAAAGGGGAAGGACAAATTAAAAAAAAGGCTCAAAAATATAAAAAGGGACAATGCTACTATCCTTTTTCCACACTTGTGCTTCAAAGTAGCACCATGATCTTTATGATACAGAGTCTCTTGTTTTGTCACTTTCATATACTAGTGGGAATTTTTCATTATAGAACTTGGCTTGTATATTCCAACAATGGGCTTCCTCAAATGCCCTAGGTCTTCATGAGCAAGCAAGTTGGATGCACACCCACTTAGTTTCTTTTGTTGAGCTTTCATACATTTATAGCTCTAGTGCATCCGTTGCATGGCAATCCCTACTCCTTGCATTGACATCAATTGATGGGCATCTCCTTAGCCCGTTGATTAGTCGCGTCGATGTGAGACTTTCTCCTTTTTTGTCTTCTCCACATAACCCCCATCATTATATTCTATTCCACCCATAGTGTTATATCCATGGCTCACGCTCATGTATTGCGTGAATATTGAAAAAAGTTTGAGATTACTAAAGTATGAAGCAATTGCTTGGCTTGTCATCAAGGTTGTGCATGATGAGAGCATTCTTGTGTGACAAAAATGGAGCATGACCAAACTATATGATTTTGTAGGGATGAACTTTCTTTGGCCATGTTATTTTGAGAAGACATGATTGCTTAGTTAGTATGCTTGAAGTATTATTATTTTTATGTAAATATTAAACTTTTTTCTTAAATCTCTCGGATCTTAATATTCATGCCACAATAAAGAAAATTACATTGAGAATTATGCTAGGTAGCATTCCACATCAAAAAATCTGTTTTTATCATTTACCTACTCGAGGACGAGCAGGAATTAAGCTTGGGGATGCTTGATACGTCTCCAACGTATCTATAATTTTTGATTGTTCCATGCTATTATATTATCTGTTTTGGATGTTTAATGGGATTTATTATACACTTTTATATTATTTTTGGGACTAACCTACTAACCCAAGGCCCGGTGCAAATTGTTGTTTTTTGCCTATTTCAGTGTTTCGCAGAAAAGGAATATCAAACAGAATGAAACCTTTGGGAGAGTTATTTTTTGAACGAACGTGATCCAGGGGACTTGGAGTAGACGTCAAGAAAGGAGCGAGGAGGCCACGAGGCAGCGCGCCTGCCCCCTGGGCGCGCCTCCCACCCTCGTGGGCCCCTCGCAGCTCCACCGACCTGCTTCTTCCTCCTATATATATCCATATACCCCAAAAACATCCAGGAGCACCACGAAACCCTATTTCCATCGCAGCAACCTTCTGTACCCAAGAGATGCCATCTTGGGGCCTTTTCGGAGCTCCGCCGGAGGGGGAATCGATCACGGAGGGCTTCTACATCAACACCATAGCCTCTCCGATGATGTGTGAGTAGTTTACCACAAACCTTCGGGTCCTTAGTTATTAGCTAGATGGCTTCTTCTCTCTCTTTGGATCTCAATACAAAGTTCTCTTCGATCTTCTTGGAGATCTATTTGATGTAATTCTTTTTGCGGTGTGTTTGTCGAGATTCAATGAATTGTGGGTTTATGATCAAGATTATCTATGAACAATATTTGATTCTTCTCTAAAATCTCTTATGTATGATTTGTTATCTTTGCAAGTCTCTTCGAATTACCAGTTTGGTTTGGCCTACTAGATTGATCTTTCTTGCAATGGGATAAGTGCTTAGCTTTGGGTTCAATCTTGCGGTGTCCTTTCCCAGTGACAGCAGGGGGCAGCAAGGCATGTATTGTATTGTTGCCATCAAGGATAAAAAGATGGGGTTTATATCATATTGCTTGAGTTTATCCCTCTACATCATGTCATCTTGCCTAATGAGTTACTCTGTTCTTATGAACTTAATACTCTAGATGCATGCTGGATAGCGGTCGATGTGTGGAGTAATAGTAGTAGATGCGGAATCGTTTCGGTCTACTTGTCGCGGACGTGATGCCTATATACATGATCATGCTTAGATATTCTCATAATTATGCACTTTTCTATCAATTGCTCGACAGTAATTTGTTTACCCACTGTAATACTTATGTTATCTTGAGAGAAGCCACTAGTGAAACCTGTGGCCCTCGGGTCTATCTTCTATCATATAAGTTTCCCATCTATTTTACTTTGCAATCTTTACTTTCAATCTATATCATAAAAATATCAAAAATATTTATCTTATTATCTCTATCAGATCTCACTCTCGTAAGTGACCGTGAAGGGATTGACAACCCCTTTATCGCATTGGTTGCGAGGTTCTTATTTGTTTGTGTTGGTTCGAGGTGAGTTGCGTGTAGTCTCCTACTGGATTCATACCTTGGTTCTCAAAAATTGAGGGAAATACTTACGCTACTTTGTTGCATCACCCTTTCCTCTTCAAGTGAAAACCAACGCAGTGCTCAAGAGGTAGCACAAACCATGTGTTATAGTTTGGGATGTACGTCCGAACGGAAATGTGTTCCCTAGATTGACTGTGTGGGATGTACGTCCGAGCAGAAACGTGTTCCCTGGATTGACTGTGTGGGATGTACATAAGAACGGAAACGTATTCCTTGGATTGACTATGTGTGATATACATATGAACGGAAACGTTTCTCCGGGATTCACCGTGTGGGATGTACATACCTATGGAAATGATTTTCTCGGATTACTGTGTGGGATGTACATACCTACGAAAATGATTGGGTTTCGATGCCTCGCCCGATCGCAAACGGCCCCAGCCTGGGTCCCAGGAGGGCCTATTGATACGTCTCCAACGTATCTATAATTTTTTTTTATTGCTCCATGCTATATTATCTACTGTTTTGGACATTATTGGGCTTTATTATCCACTTTTATATTATTTTTGGGACTAACCTATTAACCGGAGGCCCAGCCCAGAATTGCTGTTTTTTGCCTATTTTAGGGTTTCGAAGAAAAGGAATATCAAACGGAGTCCAAACGGAATGAAACCTTCGGGAA
>NC_057803.1:40792893-40802643 GCF_018294505.1 Triticum aestivum
GCTCCACCGACGTACTCCTTCCTCCTATATATACCTACGTACCCCCAAACGATCAGATACGGAGCCAAAACCCTAATTCCACCGCCACAACTTTCTGTATCCACGAGATCCCATCTTGGGGCCTATTCCGGAGCTCCGCCGGAGGGGGTATCCATCACGGAGGGCTTCTACATCAACACCATAGCCCCTCCGATGAAGTGTGAGTAGTTCACCTCAGACCTACGGGTCCATAGTTATTAGCTAGATGGCTTCTTCTCTCTTTTTGGATCTCAATACAATGGTCTCCCCCTCTCTTGTGGAGATCTATTTGATGTAATCTTCTTTTTGCGGTGTGTTTGTTGAGACCGATGAATTGTGGGTTTATGATCAAGTCTATCTATGAACAATATTTGAATCTTCTCTGAATTCTTTTATGTATGATTGGTTATCTTTGCAAGTATCTTCGAATTATTAGTTTGGTTTGGCCTACTAGATTGATCTTTCTTGCAATGGGAGAAGTGCTTAGCTTTGGGTTCATTATTGCGGTGTCCTTTCCCAGTGACAGTAGGGGCAGCAAGGCACATATTGTATTGTTGTCATCGAGGATAAAAAGATGGGGTTTTCATCATATTGCATGAGTTTATCCCTCTACATCATGTCATCTTGCTTAAGGTGTTACTCTGTTTTCATGAACTTAATACTCTAGATGCATGTTGGATAGTGGTCGATGAGTGGAGTAATAGTAGTAGATGCAGGCAGGAGTCGGTCTACTTGTCTTGGATGTGATGCTTATATACATGATCATACCTAGATATTCTCATAACTATGCTCAATTCTGTCAATTGCTCAACAGTAATTCGTTCACCCACCGTAAAATACTTATGCTCTTGAGAGAAGCCACTAGTGAAACCTATGGCCCCTGGGTCTATCTTCATCATATTAATCTTCCAATACGTAGTTATTTCCTTTGCTTTTACTTTGCTTTTAGTTTACTTTGCATCTTTATCATAAAAATACCAAAAATATTATATTATCATATCTATCAGATCTCACTCTCGTAAGTGACCGTGAAGGGATTGACAACCCCTTATCGCGTTGGTTGCGAGGAGTTATTTGCTTTGTGCAGGTACGAGGGACTTGCACGTAGCCTCCTACTGGATTGATACCTTGGTTCTCAAAAACTGAGGGAAATACTTACACTACTTTGCTACATCATCCTTTCCTCTTCGGGGAAATCCAACGCAGTGCTCAAGAGGTAGCAAGAAGAATTTCTGGTGCCGTTGCTGGGGAGTCTACGCAAAAGTCAACATACCAAGTACCCATCACAAACCCTTATCTCCCGCATTACATTATTTGCCATTTGCCTCTCATTTTCCTCTCCCCCACTTCACCCTTGTCGTTTTATTCGCCCTCTTTTCTTTGCCTTCTTCCCTTATGTATCCTTGTTTGTGTTCCATGTGCCATCTATTTGCTTGCATCTTTGCTTGCTAAAAATCTATTGATATGGATTCACTTAAAGTGTTCTACTTAGATCATCTTCGATCCTTATGCGCTCGTGTTGAAACCCCAACTAGCCTAGTTGATGGGAAATCTTTAGATGAGCATGCTCATTTTGTGCGTCATCATTTGTCTGAAAAAGGGAAGCTCTTATGGTATCATATAAATAGTTTGCTATGATATGCTTGGAATCTTTGTGAAATTTGTGATTTTACTTGTTGCTCTAAGAACCCTAGAAAACACCTTCCCTACCTATGTGAGTTCAATGGTAATGAAATCTTATCTTCTTATGCAAAGGGTGTTTATAGTTACTATGATATCGAACAAATTGAAGAATTTGTCGTTTTTAAGGGTGCTCATGAAATTGCTTCTTTGATTGAAAAGTATGATTTTACTCTCAATAAATCTGAAAATTCCGTCATACTTAAATATTGCAATGAAAACTTTGCTCATAATGTCTATGTCCAAGAATTTATTGAAAGAATGACCGTTGCTTTGGAAGAAAATAATGATATGCATGAATCTATAGATAATGATGATTCCGATGATTTGGTTGAAATATCCCTTGATGAACATGATGCTTTCTATTCTTGTGGCCATGATGCCAATATTTATGAAGATGAATTTGCTATAGTTCCTTATGTTAAACATGAGACCGTTGCTATTGCACCCATACTTGATAGTTCCTTCGATGAAAATCATGATTGCAATGATGTTATTATAAATTCTCTTAATGTCAATTGTGTTAATGATATGCAAAACCCTAAGCTTGGGGGTGCTAGTTTTGCTATGACTATTATTTGTTGCAATGATCATGATTGGGGTGATTCTTCTTTTTATCTTGAAAATTTATTTAAGCCCCATGATGAATATGAGATTGATAATAGTGTTTGCAATATTATTGAAAGTGGGTTTGGAAGAGTGTCAACTTTAGATCCCACATATTTGGAGAATGTTCAATCTTATGAAGTTTTTGATAAAAGTGGGTTTGGAGAGTTCATGACATTAGTTAATGTTAATCCCACTATTTTGGAAGAGTGTCAGCTTTGCATGCATGTGGATCATGTTGAAAATATTTTATGTGATAGCTATTTTGTTGAATTTGCTTATGATCCTACATATAATTATTATGAGAGAGGAAAATATGGTGGTAGAAATTTTCATGTTACTAAATTACCTCTCGTTATGTTGAGATTGCTATTGTTCCTTTCCGCTTCCTTGCATATGTTAGTTTTTGCTTGCCTTGATAATTTGTTTGCCTATAAGATACCTATGCATAGGAAGTATGTTAGACTTAAATGTGTTTGTCACATGTTTTATGATGCTTTCTTTGTGCATCAATTCTTGTCTTTCATGTGAGCATCATTGAAATATTATGCCTAGCTATAAGGCTTTAAAGAAAAGCGCTTGTTGGGAGACAACCCAATATTTTTCCTTACTGTTATTTAAGAAATAATTTATATAGCCTCTGTGTAGGTTGTGTTTTTTTTGTTTAATTAGTGTTTGTGTCAAGTAGAACCGTTGGGAAGACTTGGGCAAAGTCTTGATATCTTGCTGTAAAAAACAGAAACTTTAGCGCTCACGAGAACTGCTGCCATTTTTATTTGGAGAGTGCTATTTCGTTAATTATTTTTGCAGGTGATTAATAGATAAATTCCTCATGTCCAGCAATTTATTTAAGAATTTTTGGGGTTCCATATCTTGCGCTAGCTACAGATTACTACAGACTGTTCTGTTTTTGACAGATTCTGTTTCTCGTGTGGTGTTTGCTTATTTTGATGAATCTATGGCTAGTAAAATAGTTTATAAACCATAGAGAAGTTGAAATAAAGTAGGTTTAACACCAATATAAATAAATAATTACTTCATTACAGTACCTTGAAGTGGTTTTTTGTTTTCTTTCGCTAACGGAGCTCACGAGATTTTCTACTTTAAGTTTTGTGTTGTGAAGTTTTCAAGTTTTGGGTAAAGATTTGATGGATTATGGAACAAGGAGTGGCAAGAGCCTAAGCTTGGGGATGCCCATGGCACCCCCAAGATAATCTAAGGATACCTAAAAGACAAAGCTTGGGGATGCCCCGGAAGGCATCCCCTCTTTTCTTCTACTTCTATCAGTAACTTTACTTGGAGCTATATTTTTATTCACCACATGATATGTGTTTTGCTTGGAGAGTCTTGTATGATTTGAGTCTTTGCTTTTTAGTTTACCACAATCATACTTGCTGTATGAACCTTTTGAGAGAGCCATACATGATTTGGAATTTGTTAGAATACTCTATGTGCTTCACTTATATCTTTTTGAGTAATATAGTTTTGCTCTAGTACTTCACTTATATCTTTTAGAGCACGGTGGTGGATTTGTTTTATAGAAACTATTGATCTCTCATGCTTCACTTAGATTATTTTGAGAGTCTTAAATAGCATGGTAATTTGCTTACATAATCCTAATATGCTAGGTGTTCAAGATTAGTAAAAAAATTCTTACGAGTGTTTTGAATACTAAGAGAAGTTTGATGCTTGATGATTGTTTTGAGATATGGAGGTAATAATATCAAAGTCGTGCTAGTTGAGTAGTTGTGAATTTGAGAAATGCTTGTGTTGAAGTTTGCAAGTCCCGTAGCATGCACGTATGGTAAATGTTATGTAACAAATTTGAAACATGAGGTGTTATTTGATTGTCCTCCTTATGAGTGGCGGTCGGGGACGAGCGATGGTCTTTTCCTACCAATCTATCCCCCTAGGAGCATGCGCATAGTGCTTGGTTTTTGATGACTTGTAGATTTTTGCAATAAGTATGTGAGTTCTTTATGACTAACGTTGAGTCCATGGATTATACGCACTCTCACCCTTCCATCATTGCTAGCCTCTTCGGTACCGTGCATTGCCCTTTCTCACGCTGAGAGTTGGTGCAAACTTCGCCGGTGCATCCAAACCCCGTGATATGATACGCTCTTTCACACATAAACCTCCTTATATCTTCCTCAAAAGAGCCACCATACCTACCTATTATGGCATTTCCATAGCCATTCCGAGATATATTGCCATGCAACTTTCCACCATTCTGTTTATCATGACACATTCATCATTGTCATATTGCTTAGCATGATCATGTAGTTGACATAGTATTTGTGGCAAAGCCACCGTTCATAATTCTTTCATACATGTCACTCTTGGTTCATTGCATATCCCGGTACACCGCCGGAGGCATTCATATAGAGTCATCTTTTGTTCTAGCATCGAGTTGTAATCATTGAGTTGTAAATAAATAGAAGTGTGATGATCATCGTTTTCTAGAGCATTGTCCCAAGTGAGGAAATAAAAAAAGGAGAAATGCCATAAAAAAGAGAAAGACCCAAATAAAAAATGAGAGAAAAAGAGAGAAGGGACAATGTTACTATCCTTTTCCACACTTGTGCTTCAAAGTAGCACCATAATCTTCATGATAGAGAGTCTTTTGTTTTGTCACTTTCATATACTAGTGGGAAATTTTCATTATAGAACTTGGCTTGTATATTCCAACAATGGGCCTCCTCAAGTGCCCTAGGTCTTCCTGAGCAAGCAAGTTGGATGCACGCCCACTTAGTTTCTTTTGTTGAGCTTTCATACATTTATAGCTCTAGTGCATTAGTTGCATGGCAATCCCTACTACTTGCATTAACATCAATCGATGGGCATCTCATAGCCCATTGATTAGCCTCGTTGATGTGAGACTTTCTCCTTTTTATCTTCTCCACATAACCCCCTCATTATATTCTATTCCACCCATAGTGCTATATCCATGGCTCGCACTCGTATATTGCGTGAAAGTTTATAGGTTTGAGATTACTAAAGTATGAAACAATTGCTTGGCTTGTCATCGGGGTTGTGCATGATGAGAGCATTCTTGTGTGACGAAAATGGAGCATGACTAAACTATATGATTTTGTAGGGATGAACTTTCTTTGGCCATGTTATTTTGAGAAGACATAATTGCTTAGTTAGTATGCTTGAAGTATTATTATTTTTATGTCAATATGAACTTTTATCTTGAATCTTTCGGATCTGAATATTCATACCACAATTAAGAAGAATTACATTAAAATAATGCCAAGTAGCACTCCGCATCAAAAATTCTGTTTTTATCATTTACCTACTCGAGGACGAGCAGGAATTAAGCTTGGGGATGCTTGATACGTCTCCAACGTATCTACAATTTTTTATTGCTCCATGCTATATTATCTACTGTTTTGGACATTATTGGGCTTTATTATCCACTTTTATATTATTTTTGGGACTAACCTATTAACCGGAGGCCCAGCCCAGAATTACTATTTTTTTTGCCTATTTTAGGGTTTTGAAGAAAAGGAATATCAAACGGAGTCCAAACGGAATGAAACCTTCGGGAACGTGATTTTCTCACCGAACATGATCCAGGAGACTTGGACCCTACGTCAAGAAACAAAGGAGGCCACGAGGTAGGGGGCGCGCCTACCCCCCCCCCCCCAGGCGCGCCCTCCACCCTCGTGGGCCCCATGTTGCTCCACCGACATACTCCTCCCTCCTATATGCCCTAGAGGAAATAATATAGTTGTTATTTATATTTTCTTATATCATGATAAATGTTTATTATTCATGCTAGAATTGTATTAACCGGAAACTTAGTACATGTATGAATACATAGACAAAACAGAGTGTCCCTAGTATGCCTCTACTTGACTAGCTCGATAATCAAAGATGGTTAAATTTCCTGACCATCGACATGTGTTGTCATTTGATGAATGGGATCACATCATTAGATAATGATGTGATGGAAAAGACCCATCCGTTAGCTTAGCATAATGATCGTTAAGTTGTATTGCTATTACTTTCTTCATGACTTATACATATTCCTGTGACTATGAGATTATGCAACTCTCGAATACCGGAGGAACACCTTGTGTGCTATCAAACGTCAGAACGTAACTGAGTTATTATAAAGATGCTCTACAGGTGTCTCCGAAGGTGTTTGTTGGGTTGGCATAGATAAAGATTAGGATTTGTTACTCTAAGTATCGGAGAGGTATCTCTGGGCCCTCTCGGTAATGCACATCACTATAAGCTTTGCAAGCAATGTGACTAATGAGTTGGTTGCGGGATGGTACATCACAGAATGAGTAAAGAGACTTGCCGGTAACAAGATTGAACTAGGTATGATGATACCGACGATCGAATCTCGGGCAAGTAACAAACCGATAACAAAGGGAATAACGTATGTTGTTATTGCGGTTTGACCGATAAAGATCTTCGTAGAATATGTAGGAACCAATATGAGCATACAGGTTCTGCTATTGTTTATTGACCAGAGATGTGTCTCAGTCATGTCTACATAGTTCTCGAACCCATAGGGTCCGCATGCTTAACGTTCGATGACGATTTGTATTATGAGTTATGTATTTTGGTGACCGAAGTTTGTTCAAAGTCCTGGATGAGATCACGTACATGACGAGGAGTCTCGAAATTGTCGAGAGGTAAAGATTCATATATTGGAAGGTAGTATTCTGACATCGGAATGGTTTCGAGTGGTTCGGGTATTTTACCGGAGTACCGAGGGGTTACCGGAACCCCCCGGAGAAGTGTTGGGCCTACATGGGCCTAAGGGAGAGAGAGGGAAGCCCGGGGGGAGAGGGAGAGGGGTGGCGCGTGCCCCCCTCCTAGGGAGTCCGAATAGGACAAGGGGGAGGGGGCGCGGCTCCCCTTTCCTCTCCCTCTCCCTCTCCTTCCTTTTCTCTCTGGTGAAAGAAAGGAAAGGGAGGGGCAAATCCTACTAGGAGTGGAGTCCTAGTAGGACCCCCCCCCCATGGCATGCGTCCTCCTGGCCGGCCGCCTCCTCCTCCCCTCCTTTATATACAGGGGCGGGGGCACCCCAAGGGCACACCAATAGTTCTCTTAGCCGTGTGCGGTGCCCCCCTCCACATTTTACTCCTCCGGTCATAGCGTCGTAGTGCTTAGGCGAAGCCCTGCACGGATCACATCACCATCACCGTCACCACACCGTCGTGCTGACGGAACTCTCCCTCGACCCTCTGCTAGATCAAGAGTTCGAGGGACCTCATCGGGCTGAACGTGTGCTGAACTCGGAGGTTGTCGTACGTTCGGTACTAAGATCGGTTGGATCGTGAAGACATTCGACTACATCAACCGCGTTAACCTAACGCTTCTGCTTTTGGTCTATGATGGTACGTGGACACACTCTCCCCCTCTCGTTGCTATGCATCTCCTAGATAGATCTTGCGTGATCGTAGGAATTCTTTTGAAATTGCATGCTATGTTCTCCAACTGTTGGACACAAACAAAGTACACGAAGTTGTAGCAATGACTAACTTTTAACTAAATAAAACCCAAGTCTAAACGATGCCTTAAGGGCTATATTTATAGGGGAAAAGAGAAGGGATTTCGTCCACCCTTGGCAAGGTGGGACTAAAATACCTCCTGGTTCGTTTCCCCTACAATATGGACTCTAAAAACATCCTATGAAGTAGTATTTCGAAATTACCTGGGCCTGGCCCAAAAATAAGGTGGCGCAACACCAATAATAAGCTATGGACGAAATTTATAAAGGCCATCTTGTATATTTCGTCCATCTTCTTGTATGTCATCATGGTGGCTTCAAAGTGCGGAAATCTCCACTACAAACTTTGTTCTTGTTCTCTTCGCACGCGCCTTCGTCTTCATGCTTGATAATGCTCCAATGTTCATCCTTCTTGTCCATGCTAGGCCCTTCAACTGTAAGCAACAAAAATTTATCAAAGTTAGGCAGCATCATATTCTCGTGAACTTCAGAAACATTACCAAGAAACGAAAGTACCTGATAATATAACTGGCGTGCGCGACCTATACTAATCAATCCAATAGGTATAGTAGTAGGGGCTGTGGGTGTAACTATGACCTCCATGTCCTCATCATGTCATTAGGGTCCATCGCCTATGTGAAGTGTCACTTTTATGCAAAAAGTCAAGTTGTTATGTCTTTTTGAAACTGGTTTTATTTTGCACCACAGTTCACATGTACAATCCATTGTATGTAAACCATATAATAGTAAGATTGTAGATCCATGTTTCTATTCCTCGACATTGTCTTATCTCTATATTGGTATGTATACCCCCCTTCCTTCGAAAAATTCTTCATGTCATATTTTTGTTGAATCCTTTTCTTGTTCTTTGGACCGAGGAGAATCGTCGGCATATTGTGGTCTTCTCTTGGTCCCAAATAATTTTCCCTACTTATGTTTCAAGTTTTGGTTGTAGTATTTGGTCCTTCCACCTGCAATCTTCTTATGGTGTTGTCATCTCAGGCATTGGGAGATCCAAACAGATCGGTTTGGGCCTGCTAAGTTGTTGCAGTCGTCTCCTACTAGTGGTGCTTCAAGGATATCTGGGAGCGGGGGTAGTCTTAGTCGTCGGTCTCTTCCCCAAGCAGTCATCCTCCTCTTCAATCTTCATCGCGGAGGCCCACTGTGTAGTTTCATGGGAAATGTTGCTTTGTTTCGAGCTCGTCGATGTTGGTTTGTTCTCTAGTTGGGGGTCATCTATCGTTCAAAGGGTCCTCTGTCATTGCCAGCACAAGTGCTTCGACTCATCCTTTGCCATCGGTATGTAATCCTTCCCATGTTCTCTTAGCGATGTCCTTGTCGGGACTTGCCATCTATTGTTGAAGAAATTGCTATATATGATTTTTTTGGCTTATTTAGTTCCAACCTCCAAATCTTCACATGGGAGATCCCCAACCACGACTTCTTTTTCGCTTGCTGACGAGGTTGGAGTTCTCTTCGAGTCGGCGACGAAGGTGCATGTCGGGCACGTGTATACCCGTTTCGAATGTGTGGCACCACTAGAATCATTTATCTTCACGTGGCAACTACCTTAGGCAGCTCCAGACATGCGTCTTTTTAGGGCGGTCTTTATTCTTCTACTATGCCCCTTTGTATATATGTGGGATGTAATCTTTTTTGTGTGTATGTATTTTTGTGGGATGTAATCTTCGGTGGGACATACCCCCCACCCCCCACCTGATGTGAATGAAAGTGGGTTTTAAGTTTTGCCATTAAATAAGAGAAGATTGCGGATGTGGATAACGAGGTGGCCTGGTAGTCAGGGTGTCGTGTCCTCACAAAGTGGTCGTTTTGAATTTGACAACTCGATTGAGGAAATTATGTTTTGAATTTAGCTAGTCTACATCATAGTCTACAAGTACATTTTTTGTATGTAAACAACATATAATAGGAAGGTTTCGGGTAGGCGATCGTCTTCCTTGGCATTG
>NC_057803.1:40802974-40825603 GCF_018294505.1 Triticum aestivum
ATGTTCTTACTGAATCCCCTTCTTCAGAGTTAGGAGAATGGTCAACACATCATTGTCTTTTTCTTTGTCCAGAATAAGTTCCCCTGATTTTTTGTTCCAAGTTTCGGTTTTCACATTTGATCCGTTTTTTCTCCCTCGCAATCTTCTTCTGGTGTTGTCATTTTAGTCCTTGGGAGATCCAAGCGGATTGGTTCGGCTTATTCATTTGATGTGAGGTTTTGGGACCATCTCCTACTAGCGATGCTTAAGAATCTTCTTTTGCACTGCCAGAGGGTGAGCGGAGTGGTCTTCATCGCCGAGCTCGTCTATAAGCAGTCATTCTCGCCTTCAACCTCCACTGTGAAGGCCCACTATGTTGTTTTCTGGGAGAGGTTGCATTGTTTCAAGCTTGTCGGTGTTGATTATTGCTTTGGTTGGAGGTTGGAGTTCCCCCTCTGGCCGGCGACGATGGTGCATGTCAGGCACGTGTGCAGCGGTTTCGGCTAAGTGGCATCCCCTCGAGCCATTTATTTACGCGTGGCAACTCCTTTAGGCGGTTTTAGACACACGTCATTTAAAGGCGGTTTTTTTTCCTTTTATTATTATATATTATATATGTCATCTTGTATATGAATATCTATGGGATATAATCTTCCGTGGGCTATTTTAGCCCCACCGGATGTGAACGGAAGCAGGGTTTTATTAGTTTGGCAAAAAAAAAAAGGAAGGTTGCATATATAGCGGCAAAGGGAGCGTCGTGTCATCGCAAAGTGGTCGTTTTGAGTTTGACAACTCGATTGAGGAAATAGAGACGAACATAGACAAGATTACAAGTGTTGGCACACGTCCGATCCGATGGCATTGAAACCCAATTTCCATTCTCAAGGAACGGGAACAAACTGTGCCTGCCAGACCAGACCACATTCCAGTGCAAGGATATCTTGAGAGATTCCAGAGACTAGAGCTCCACTGCCGCATTCCACACAACGTCTCTCGGAGTAAACGATGACACGACAGAACTAAAGCCGTGGTATATCGGCGCCCTCCCTTTTCCTCGAAAGTCTATCAGATATGTGACCGATCCTCCCTCCTACGACCGGACGTGGCAGCGGCATTTAGCAATCATGCGTCCTTTTCCCATCAGCCATATCAATTTCTCCAGATGGAATTGAGCTAGAGCTAGAATTCCTGCGCGAGGCCGAGGAAACGAACGCGTTCGGGTTCAGACGGTCGGTCGGTCGGCCACCGATCGGTCGCCGGCGCGTCGTTGAGATGTCTGCCATCCGGTTCGCATGAGCGAGACTGGAAAGAGAGTTTGAACAGCCAAACTTAACGAACGCGTCTTCCACGCACGCACCCCCCGTTTCTCGTCGCCGTGCCGTGCCCCCGCCATCCACCGCTGCCATCCCACGCGCTTACCCCGCCTATGAGTACACCGGGCCACCCGCCCGGCCGCTTGTCACACTCGCGCTCCACAGGACACTCCCTCGGCCTCCTCCTCCGCAGCTCTTTCACACCACCCCATCCCACGGTCGACCGAGGTGCGTGCAGAGGCATGAGGGGCTCGCGGTGGTGCTGCTGCTGCTTCGGCCGGGGCGGCGGCGGCGGGGCCGGGCGGTCGGGGAGCGTGGGCGACGACGGGCTGGTGTGGGACGTGGGCCTCAAGGCGCACGCCTCCGGCGAGTACTCCGTCGCCGTGGCCCAGGCCAACGAGGCGCTCGAGGACCAGGCGCAGGTGCTCGTCTCCCCCGCCGCCACGCTCGTCGGCGTCTACGACGGCCACGGCGGCCCCGACGCCGCCCGCTTCGTCAACGCGCGCCTCTTCTCCCTCATCCAAGGTTCGCCTGCCTCCTACACTCGTTCAACGCGCGCGCGTGTTCGTCATGCACGACTTGTTTGTTGACTCGTGGGTTCGAAATTGGTTGCAGAGTTCGCGTCCCAGAGCGGGGGCATCTCGGCGCAGGTGATCAAGAGGGCCTTCGGCGCCACGGAGGAGGAGTTCATGGGCATGGTGGAGAGGTCGTGGCCGTCGCAGCCGCGGCTCCTGTCCGTCGGCTCCTGCTGCCTGGTGGGCGCCATCGAGGGCGGCACGCTCCACGTCGCCAACCTCGGCGACTCGCGCGCCGTGCTGGGCCGCCTCGCCAGCGCGGGCGGGAAGAAGCGGAGGGCGGTGGTGGCGGAGCGGCTGTCGCGGGACCACAACGTGGCCGACGAGGAGGTGCGGCGGGAGGTGGCGGAGGCACACCCGGACGACCCGCACATCGTGATGAGCAGCCACGGCGTGTGGCGGATCAAGGGGATCATCCAGGTGTCCCGCTCCATCGGGGACGCCTACCTGAAGCGGCCCGACCTGTGCACCCCGGCGGTGATGCAGTCGCTCTGCCCGTTCCCGCTGCGCCGCCCGGTGATGAGCGCCGTGCCGTCGGTCACGTCCCGCAGGCTGCGCCCGGGCGACCAGTTCATCATCTTCGCGTCCGACGGGCTGTGGGAGCAGCTTAGCGACGAGGCCGCCGTGGGCATCGTGTCACGCAGCCCGAGGAAGGGCGTGGCGATGCGGCTGGTGCGCGCCGCGCAGCTGGAGGCGGCCAGGAAGAAGGACATCAAGTACGAGAGCATCGCGGCCATCGAGAAGGGCCGGAGAAGGCGCTTCCACGACGACATCACCGTCGTCGTGCTCTTCCTCGACACGCCGCAGCCGACAGCCGGCGCCGGCGGGATCGACGGCACGCGCGCGCCCGTCGACGTGTTCTCGCTCGGCCCCGACGACCACGGGGACGACCCGACCAGGCCCGTGCTGCGCTGAATCAGCCCGCCAGCCGGTCAGTCGGTCAGCGACGTGGATGCTCACCGAACGTGGCACCGTAAACGTGCTAGCGGCGTTAATTTTCGGCGACTTTTGCTCTCTGGAACGGAAGATACGGGAGCATGCGTTCTTTGCTTTCCGCGTCGAATTAAGAGGAGGATTATTTATGTTTAATTAGTTGTGTAGATAAGTAGTGCCGTGTCGTGTTGGTGTGAAGAGAATTTAAGTGGTACTCTGTGCTTGAGCTTCTTCTGTGATCAATTCAGAGGTTGCTTTGCCCCCTCCAATTTCCTGTCTGTTCTGTTCTGCCTATTTCCGTGTTTCATTTTACTCAAAATAATAATGGTCTTGTTTTTAGGGAAATCTTAGCTGGCGAACGTTAGCCACGGACGTTTTGCCAGCGAACCCTCCCTAAACCGCACGATCTCCATCCGATGGATGGCAGTTTCATAAAAGAAACATGAAAGGAAGGAACTGCCATGACAGTTTCTAATAACCGCCACCCTGCTATCCCCTTAAACGCATTAAAAACCGCCGTCTCCCCCATTCTTGCGAACGGACCCTAGTTACGCTCGTCCTGTTTTTAAGGCAAGAGCGGGAAAGTAGTTGTCAACGGACGAAGGGATATAATGTAAAGAAACAAATATGCTATTTACTAGGCGCCTGAAAATTTTCCAAGCGCCAAACGAGTTAGAATGAGTAGGTTCGAGCTAGAGACGGTGAGGCCGTGGCATCGACGGCGGAGGACGGGAAGGAGGTTCTTGCCGTGGGTGCGGTGTGACGGCTGGTCGATGACGCTATAGGAGGACGGGGCTTAGAGAGATGATCGGGGCAGCGCTAAACTGGTAGAGAACAACGTGTGGAGGCGTGCGTGAGAGAGAGGGGGCGGTGGTTTGGCCAGCGGTACATGGAGCAAGGGGTGTTGGGAGGATAAATACAAATGAAGAAAATGAATCCAACGGTTAGAAAAAACAACTGCCATTGATTATTATTTTTATCGGACGCCTGATAAATATTGGGCCCTGTAAACAAAACACGCGAGCGCTTCCTTGCTGGTGAGCAGCCGGCGGCGAACTCCTCTGGGGAGAGCAGTGCATGAGCGCACCATTTCATCAGCGGTCGTGGTCTTTGCGGACGGTTTGCCGGAGAACGCGAGAGAGGGGCTCCCGCTGCCGCAGCTATCGTGGATCAGTTCAAACGAGGACGACACTCGTGACTTCCTCCGGTCAAAAGGGGTGGCATCTTCCAAATGGCATTATGTCCAGGCGACTTGATGGGAGGTGTGTTGAAAGCAAGTAGACAAAAAAGGTTAATTGCTTTCGTTGAAGATACGCTGGCAGTGGACTGGGATGGGGAGAGTCCTTCCGTGATAACGAGGCCGTTGAACAAGACAGGGAATTTCAAGTACCGTTGTGGCTCTTATTAACGAAGAACCTGTGCTGAAAGATTCAGGTGCCAGTGCACTGAGGTTCATATTCAGTTCCGAGTGCAAGATGAACCGGATTCTACTGAACATGGGTGAAGTATTGTAATCTGAAACAGAAGCGATGTATATTTTCGACACTTTAAAACTCATGTTCTCGTGGTTTTCACTGGTTTTTATCGAATATTGGTTTTCGTATATGATATTTTTTCGAAAGAGAAACGATGTATTTCTTCTGTCTATACGCAAGCAAAGCGTACATCGTACGTGGAACTGTAGCTTTGACCTGCTGACCGAGTCAGAGTCACGAGTCAAGGCTAGGCTGCACCCCGTTCTGTTTTGCCTGAAAGCCAAACGTAGCACAGTACACGTTACCACCGGTGTCGGCGTGTCGCCGTCCATCGTTTCCAGGTGTCGCGCGTCTCTTCTGCTGCTGGCATTTCTTTTTCTTTCGGATTAGTCTTCCTATTCATTGTAGCATTACGTACGATCGATCGATCGGCCCGATGTTGACCACGGGACGACTGGACGAAAATATGTGGGGTGCGCTAGCCTGTCGCGTCCCTGTGACCACACTAGGAGCATCAGCCGGACACCCTAAACCCCCTCTTAAACGTCCGGACGGATGATCCGGTCACTTAAGGCATCTTCAAAGCTGATTGGAAAATGTTTTTGATATATGTTCGTTTTTATATTCATATGTGGTTCACGGATATGGTATGGGAGAAAGCCATACAATGCTAATCACAAAGTAGTCGGGAGGGGAAAAAGTGGGTTTATGTATGGGGTGAAATATTTGTGATCTAGTATCCGGTTGGTAGGAGAAAGTAAAGAGGCAAACCAGTGTTTGGATGCATGCGCTGTTGGGAGGAGAGAAGAAAATTGTCATGCATGTGATTGGTCAAGTTCATGTCCGGATTCCGACAAAGTGTCCTCACGTTTGTCTCTTGGATATCGGAATCCGTACGTCCGGACTGCTAAACAGACATATACAGGGTTCCCGTTAAATGGCAAAAGTGGTTAGGACACTGTGGTCTAGACAAATAGTGGAGATTTCCGCTTTGGAGATGCCCCCACCGGTAAGGGCCTCTTTGATTCGTAGGATTTTGAAAACATAGGAATAGGAAAAGTGTAGGGTTGGAGTGGCATGCCCATTTGAATCTTGTAAAATTAGCGATGATTGTTTGATGCCACGGGAAAAACAAAGAAATTGTAAAAAGAGGTTCGAGTGGATGTTAAATTTCCTATGAAATGTAGTACAGAAGATTTCATAGGAAAAATTCCTATGGGGTCCAATCCTATGAATCAGAGGACCAACATAGGAAAAAATCCTAAAGATTTCAATCCTCCAGAAATCCTATAAAATTCCTTTGAATCAAAGAAGCCCAAAAAAACGACCAAGATAGGTGTCTCAAACGTTCGAGCGGACCGGCATCCCTCATATCCAGCCCAAATATAAGGCATATGTGGATACCCGTGCGTGCTCGGGCGCATCCACCACGTCGGACCCGACAGGCCTATCCCAGCACAAATTGCACCAAATCCACCCCCTCGACTTACCGGATTCATTTGCTCTCTCCTTCCTCCTCGGCACCGACGTCTCGCAGATCCGCCGCCACCCTTGATCCGCAGTCGTTCCGAGCCTAGTGCCTCTAGCACCGGTACAAACAGTCCTCTCTCCCGTGCTCAGCACCGCGGACATTGTCGCCGGCCCGGACGGCAACGCGGTACTTCTGGCAACTATGAGGCTGCCTCTTGCGCTCTATGTATTCGACACAATGTCCGACCCGATTTTTCGTGATTTATTTGTAGGGAATTTCAATGCTTGGTCGGACAAAGAGCATGAACCGACGGAGCTTGATAAAATGATTGAAACCGAGTTCTCTGATTCGTCAGATTCAAACGAAGAAGTGGACATGATTATGCTTATGAGCATGCAAGAGGAAGTGGACCAGCAGGTGGAGCATACTCTCAATTTTAAAGACTCAATCAAAGGAAGAAGAGTGCACGAATTTAAGATCCCAAATTTGAGATATGTGGATGCCAGGCACGAGATATGAGGAGCCTTTCCGCTGCGTCCGCGGGCATTGTCCGGACACGTCCCTGGTCATATAGGAGGCCGGATTTGCCAGATGCTCTATCATTGCACCGGCCGGTGGTCAAGTCGTTTTGTCGTTGCTGAAAATCTACATCTGACGTACTAGGTCGATCTATCTCTATCTATCTGCTATAGCCTAGTAAGCAGCCGGTCTTTTCTCGGAAACCATGCGGACTCCGTCGTCGTTGGTGGCCGAGGACGAGTACTTTCTTTTTTTGAACGAAGGCTCAAGAATAGCACTGCACTCCATGCATGGTCTGCGCATAGAACACTGCACGATGAGGACAATGGTGTCACAGTGCGTTCTTGTTTGTTTGAGTTGTCTGTCACTGTGTCATATCTGTATTTTGTCTACAGAAGAAGATGTGTGTAGCGCGAACATCGTGGTAACGCACCGCGCAACTATTCGGAACCTGTTTCGAACTATATATGCGCGTTCAACCTACCGACCCGACCTCACTCTGTGATGGATCGCGCAGGTGCATCCTCGTCGCTTCAGCCAAAGAAAAAGAGGTTGAAAAACGTTGGACAGTGATTCATGAATTTTCAAACGTGTGAATATATTTAAATTTGTGAATAATTTACAAATTAGTGATTTAAAAAGCTTAAATTTTTTTATTTCGTTGACATTTTTCACATTTTTGAACATTTATAGAATTCATGAACAATGTTTGGATTCCTGCACATTTTTAACATTTGTGAACTTTTTTGAAATTCGTGAACTTAAAAAAAACAATTGTGAACTTTCTCAAATTCATGATTTTTTTGTAATCCATGAATATTTTTAGAAAATTCACAAACAACTTTCAAATTCACAAAATAAAGATTCATACACCTTTTTAAATATATAAAAAATGAATCAATTTTTTCTCTGCTCGTGGAGTTTTTCGTTCCAACACAAGCTGACCGAACATAGTCATGCGAGTGAGCGATAGCGAGCGACCCATTTGAGTGTGCATGTGAGAGGGGAGCTCCGAACAGGGTGCTGGCGCCCATGCCGATGGAAATTTGGGCCGGCCCATTATACACAAGGGCTTCGCTCGGTCGCTGGATTTTTTTGTCAGATCGCTGGATGAAAAAAATGTGGTTGGCTGACCTTCGACCATGACCATGCACCACTGACCAAGTTGTTGTCTGTTGACTTTTACCTAAAAGCTCACCAAAATTCGTAAAATAAATCAAAATTCGAGTTTGAAAAGATTTTATCAAATTTGAAAAAAATCATCGATTTTTTGAAAAGTTCACATTCAAAAAAACAAAGAATTTGAAAAATAGTTCATCAAATTTAGAAAAAAGTTCGTCATATCTGAAAAAAGTTCATCAAAAATGAAAAAAAATCATAAATTTAAAAAACATTGATTTAAAAAAATCAAAAATTTAATAAAATAAAAAAGAAACAGGAAACAAAAAAAGAAAAAAAGAGGAAAACATAGGGGGGCATTTCCTGTATTTTGAAAAAAAAGAAGCATATATACATAAGCGGGTGTAGTAGTTAGGGCAGTTGACTCGGAATGAGGAGATTGCGGGTTCGAACTTTGTCACTCTCATTCCGAACCATTTTTGAGCTTCAAAACAGAAAAAAAAACATAAAAATGGGACGGCTTAGAACTGAGGCATAGTGTGCGCTGGTTTGCAGATTGAACTGCGCCAAACAGGGTATGTCTATGAGAGCCAGTGCGGTTCAGGGCCATCCAATTGTTTTCCCATTTGCATGGGCCAAATGTGTTAAGAGCCCAAACTGAAGCATGTATATTGAACACTTGTAGATTGTTTTTTTTTCTTTGAGATGGAACACTTGTAGATTGTTGATCTCTGCTAAATTAATTACTGAGATGTCTCACTAAAATAATGAGAGAGGAGAGGGTGGAAGAAAAAGCCTATCTTGTTCTCAATCCAGGAGATTTAGTGGTTGTTTTGAGAGAGCAGAGACAGCCTCACAAACTTGAATGAGAAGTAAGAAAATAGAAAGATAACTTATGTCCATGTTAGTAGCTCCTATGTTTATATTCACGAAACTTGTTCATTGGAGGCTCAAATGCGTCTGGATTGATTTCAAACTTGATGAGTTTGTTCCTTGTTTTTTAATTAACTCAAAATGAAGTATCAAGGGTATACAAACACAAGGAGCATACACCCCGTCTCTACATAATTAGGATGCGCACAAACAGCATCAACGCACGCGCACATACATACACAAAGAATCACAATGGCATATGACAAAGCTATACAAGACTGAAGTCATGCCTAGATGGAGTAGAAGGGAAAAAACCGAAGCGCTCAAAACAATGGTCAACAAACCAGCAACGATCATATCTGCACCAATCATTTCTTGTGGCCGTTGTCGTTGTTGTCGTTGTTATTTTAAGGGTGTTGTTGTTGTTGTTGTTGTTGTTATCCTTTAGAGGGCTTTAGATAAGACTGCACCAATATGCTAGTAGCATATTTTTGCCGGAGCTAATAATGGAGCTAGGGTGGGAATTTGATCGTGTGGTTTTCATATTTATTTATTATTTCACTGCTTACTTCTAGGATGAAACTACCTCAGTTTGGGGGGATCGTGTTGTGTGTGTATATATATTTATATTAGTAAATTGATGCATTTGGTTGTTCATGTCTAGCCCAAATGTAAATAGGGCCGGGAAAGAGAAGCTAGAAAACCAAAGATGCTTCTTGAGGAAACAAAGCAGATGAAAATGATAAAAACTATCCCCTCTCTTCTGGTCTATTCGGTCTGCACGTAATTTTAGATCGTTGTAACTTGGCCAATGAAATATGAGTTGTATGCCAAGAAAACATACCATTGAATTTATATTTAAAAAAAGTTTCTATTGATATATTTATTTTCCTACATATAACTTGTATTTCGTTGACTAAATTGACGACCTAAAACTCAGGCAGGCCTTATAAAGTGGGAAGGAGGAAGTATGCTACTAAGGCTTTAAATTTGGACATGGAGTTTCTTAGCTCGGGCTCAAATGAGCCCGGATAAATAGTGAAATAAAAAAATACAAAAAATCTGAATTTTTGTGTGGCAAACATTAAGAAATGTTTTGAGTGCTTGCATAGCCGAGGTTTTTGTTTTTTGCTACGACTTCCACGAACGGGAGATGATGATGAAACTTTGCAAGCATTCAAAACATTTCTTAATGTTTGCCACAAAAGAAACTAGTTTTTTGTTCATATGAAGAGCATTTGATCTCGAGCTCAGATTAGGACTGTGCTTTCTTGTTTCTGATGCGGCTGCTACAGAGTACACAAAGGTATTAGTATAATGTAATCAGAACAGTACCGTGTAATCATCTTGTGCTTGCTGAATGCCGAGCCTAGCTTATCCCCACTCTGCATGCATGTGCGATCGATTTGTGAAGCCATTCGAGGCCTCATAGGAACTCACCAAACCGCATCCACGGGGACTCGCTCGACTTGTCATTGGCCTCCTGAGCAGTTTGTTCTGCTCGAGTAACAGGTGCCCACTGCATAGTTTAACCGAGTTCCTACCTGTACATATTAGCTTTGGACCGCCTAAAGCTGTTTTCTTATTGGGTTTTCCTTCGTACGGCAACAAGCAGCATGGATGCAAAGCAACGAAGCATAGTCCTCACTTGAAGGACCACAGATATTCAAGAAAAAAACTTGAAGGACCACAATACCTTTGTGAGTGGGAATGCCACTTTAAAAAAGGAAAGGAAAATGAAAATAAAGTACGCATGGGAACCATATTTTAACAGTTCACCAAGAAAAAAGTAAACGAGAGATGACGAGTAGTTAAATTTGTGATCTTCTATATCTAAATAGCTACTACCTTCGTCCTGGTTTATTGGTCCCCTTCGTATTTTATGCTAAGTTTTGACCGTAGATTTAGCTAACAAAATATTAATGCATGTAACAAAAAATAATATCATCGAAAAATATGTTCAAATACGAATCCAACAATATAATTTTTCATGACATGCATTATTATTTTCTTAATTAAATCTATTGTCCAAGTTTGATACAAAATACTAAAGGGATCATAAACCACGACAGAGGTAGTAGCACTCACTGACTGATTACTCTCACCAGACAAGTATGTTACCTCATCATGCCACATGCATGCGGATAAGCACACCTAAACATGCAAACATGCATGCGAATTTTCATTCTGTTATGGTATTTATATTAAATAAATATTTTATAATTATAAAGTAATCAAACACAATGAATTATACGTGTGTATTTTCAGTTTTAGTTACCATATTGTTACTCCAGATATTCATGTTTCATACTACCCAATCTCATTGAAATGTATTACAAATAAAACATTTCCGCAATGACGTGTCGAGGTATCATCAAGTTTAACCAACTGTGCAGAATTGATGTCATTGTGTAAACAAATAAACTTCAAGGGCAGGCTTCGAAACGCTACAGACAAAACTGAAGCTAGTGTAGTTGCTTGTTTAAGCTACTTGGGCTGCTAATTAACCGGTTGAAAAGGTGCGGTTAGATTAAGTTAGGCTGCCGGCCGGCCTGCTGGTGTTGGGGTTTAACCGCCGCAACTTTAGACCTTAACCACATCGTAAATTATGGAGTACGTGCCTGCTGAAATGACATGCATGCCCTCACGCATGGGCGTAATCTTAAGCTGCGAAAGCAACTGATGCCAATTTTCTGTCGACCGGTCGATGATTAGACGGTAAAAGGGAAGCAAGCGCGGGCACCACGTAGCCCTAGATGCCCCGCTTGCTCGCCGGCCGGCCCTAATCCACCTTTAGGTAAACTAATGTCTCAGGGAATCACAGAGCATATATGGTCTCGTGCCTCCACGAAATTACCCCTGTGTAGTAGGCCTGCATTGACATGCACGAAAGATGTGCATCTTTCATGTGCTAAGAGAAAGTGAGGGATACGTGTACTTGATATGGATGACGATCTAGCAATAGAATTGTATCCCTTTTTAGAACAGTTTTGCTAGAACTCATCTAGATGAGATTTAATTTGGTCTCATTCACCTTTATAGCCATTGGATGTGGTGCTATAAGATGCGTGTGTGCTGACGTGGGTTGTATCCGTTCTTGTTTTTCAGGTGAATGAGATCAAATTACATCTCATCTAGATGAGTTCTAGGTACTCCTTTTCTAGGGAAGTTTCAGATTTTTTCTAAAATAAGGAAAATTACCATCAAATTTTCTTTCTGCCAATTTTTCATCAATTTTTGTCAAAAATTAAACTTTCCAGAAAAATTCAAAAACTTTTTTTTAAAACCAAGAAAACAAATACTAAGTATTCTGGGACATTTTATGTTTTTTTGATTTAAATAAAGAAAATTAACGCTGAATTTCATTTTTTTTGTCCAAATTTTGTCAAACTTTCTGAATTTCTAGAAAATTTCAAAAAAGTCTGTAAAAAAATATTAAAATTCCATATAATGCTTAGTACTTTTTATGATTTTAAATGAAATTTTCCAAATTTAAAAAAATTAAAAAAATATATTTTATTTTATGGTAATTTTCATTATTTGAAGAAAAAAAGAAACTTTCCTAGAATTTTCAGTATTGTTTTCTTGATTTTACAGAATTTTTTCTGGAAACTTTGAATTTTTGACAAAATTTGGCAAAAAAAAAATGAGCGGCAAAAAGAAATTTGATGGTACTTTTTATTTTAAGAAAAAAATCTGAAACTTTCCCAGAATGATTAAAATCGTTTTCTGGATTTTACATATTTTTTTCCATTTTTCAGAAAATTTGATTTTTTTTTTTGAAAGTTTGTCTAATGTGGCTTGTTGGCAGGGTCAAAACTAGGGTGTGTGGATGGGAGGGTTGAATGTTGGCCGGTTTTAAGAGTTTAGGATTGCTTCTTAGCTGGTTTCATAGTTTAATCTCAAAAAAAGAAAAATCTGGTTTCACAGTTCAGGGTTGTAACTATATCTATAATCTATAACAATATAAAAAGATTCAAATGGGCAGATCCAATTAATCTCGGCCATCATATCATGTCAATCCAACGAACTAGACTGCTTCAATGTCGAGCGCTCAACACATTTAACGTGCAGTTAATTTCATGCCAAATATAGTGTTAATCACATAATAACACGTAAATAATATCCTACTTAATATCCATATGCACTTAATATACTTCCAAATTAACATGCATTGCACGTACACTTTGACTAGTATTAGACTAGGGCAAGAGTTTGAGGTTGAAATATACACTTCTCTCTTTATCCAACGGTGACAGAGAAAGGAGTCATGGATCTTCAGAGCTGACCGGGAAAAAACCTGCAGTTGTTGCAGAAACTGAAACCAAACTAAACTTGTTTTAAACTTACAACATTGGTAAATGACCCACCTGAGTGCCACTGTCTATGGTTTACAATCATGTCCGAATTTCAGGATAGGTTTATCTCTTCAGATTTGTTGACTCCATTGTTGTTACTGTACTGCTACGGTCCAACAAGTAAACCCTTGGCCAACCGCTTTTTTTAGGGACTCTTGTCCAACAACTTACCTTGTGTTACTCAAGCCTTGCTGCTGTTAACATCTGGCACTAACCTTTACCTGCTCAACATTCGAAAAAAGATTAGCTACCTCGTACTACTGAAGTGTGTATGCAGGTGTCGAACAATGAACTCAAGAGTACTAATTCAGGTTCGCAGTCTGCAATATATTAACCCTGAACATCAGTAACAACATGATCTGAAAAGTTCATCCCGTCCGGCTGCTGAACATAGAGAACAGTTCCATCTCCCTGAAAAGAAGTTAACAAGAGCATTAAAAATCCAGTGCTAATTGACTGACTGATTGTGCATCTGCATCATGTCCCCCACTTCTACAAAACCCTACTCTCTCACTGCTTCTCTTCCTTCTACCCTTGCACAAGCGCAAGAAACAAACCAAACTACCAAGGCAAGATCACCACATCCAAATGGAGGTAACCACCAGAAACGTGCAATCTAGCACTAGCAAGAGCAAGTCCAAAGCCATGGCCAAGATCGTGGAGGAGGAGGAGGAGCAGGAGGAGGAGGACGACGAGGCCGAAGACCCCGGCCTAAGCTGTGGCTGCTTCTTCTGCGCCATGAAGCAGCCGGACGCGCGGCTCCGCCGCGCCAGCGTCGCCGCCTTCTTCCGGGAGCTGCCTTACAGCGAGCACGACGATGGCGGGGCGGTCGCCGCCGTGTGGCGCGCGGCCATGGACGCGCCAGACGACCCGGAGCTCCCGTCGCTCGGCGCCATCCGGTGCATGTCCCTCCTCCTCGCACGCGCGCTCGCTGACGCGGCGTGGTGCTGCCGCGGCCAGAACGCGTGCGTGCCCTACTACGCCGCCCACGTCCTCGGCTCCTACACCATCCGCTCCTCCGCGCACGCCGAGCTGGCCGTGGCCGCCGGCGCCGTGCGCCCCTTGCTGGCCCTCCTCGGCGGCGCCATGACGTGGGTCGAGCGCCGCGCCGCCGCGCGCGCTCTGGGCCACCTCGCCAGCTACGACGCCACGTTCCCCGCTGTTGCCCGGTGCGCCGACGAGGCGGTGCCGCTCGCCGTGCGCGCCGCGTCCACGTGCATCGGCGACGTGTACGCGAACTACGTCGCGCTGGCGCCGAGCAAGCGTCCTAAGTACCAGCGCGACCTCTTGACGCGCGGGCTCGCCGGTGGCAGCATCGACGCAGCCGAGGACCGGAAGGCCGAGGAATGGGCGAGCCAGCTCCAGTGCTGGTCGCTCTACTTCCTGAGCTGCCTCGCCTCTAGAGACCCGTCATCTCATGCCACGATCTGCCAGGACCCCGGCTTCTTGAGCGAGCTGTGCCGGATGTGGGGCGGGTTGGCCAACGGCGACTCGCCCGCCGGCGTCGGGCTGCTTCGTCTTCTCTGCCGAAGTGCCGTCGGCCGCGGCGCCATCGCGGCGTGCCCAGACGCGCTCTCCGGCCTCTGCGACCTCGCGCGGTCGTCCGATGACTGGCAGTACATGGCAATCGACTGCTTGCTCCTCCTCCTCGACGACCCCGAAACTTGGCACGCCGTCGCCGACGCTACAGCGCCGTGCCTCGTGGACCTGGCCGAGCTCCGGCGCCTTGGTCCAAGGCGACGGCTCGGCGATGCCATAACAAGCGCGCTGCTTCTTAACGATGACGACGACGGCCATTTACGTGTCCGTGCGCTAGGCACGGAAGCAAAGGAAGCAGTTGCTAGCTTGCGCGAGGTAAAGATCGAGAGGAAGGAAAGGGAAGAGGCAATGTCTCGGGACGAGCTGCTCGAGAGAAAGCTTCTGGCCAAGGAGAAGAAGAGACAAGGCAACGGCATGTTCTGGCACGGCGAGGTGGACAGGGCCATCGAGCTGTACACGGAGGCGCTGGAGCTCTGCCCGCCGAGCGGGAGGCGGGATCGGCTAGTTCTGCACAGCAACCGCGCACAGTGCTGGCTAGCGCGGCGGGAGGCCGACGCGGCGGCGAGCGACGCGACGCGCGCGCTCTCGCTGGCGCGGCCGGCAAACGCGCACGCCAGGAGCCTGTGGCGCCGCGCGCAGGCGTATGATATGAAGGGCGGCATGGCCAGGGAGAGCCTCCTGGACTGCCTGGCCTTCGCCGGCGCGTGGATCGACCACCGGAAGCACGGGGGACAACCCACGGCGGCGCGCGGCGCGAACAAGCAGAAGCTGCCGTACTGCGTCGCGAGGATGATCGGTAAGCAGATGAGCGTGACGGGGCTCTTCGCCGGCGTGTCGGCAGGTGGTGGCAAGGTAGGAAGGGATGATCGCGTAGGAAGCGATGATCCCATGCCACGATGCAGCGACGGCGACGATGATGGCGACGACGAGGAAGATGACGATGGCGACGATTGTGATCGTGATGGAAGCGAGGAGGAATTCTACGACACTGAACTGAGGTTTTGTAGATCAGGTTAGCTAGTGTGTCACGTACTTACTTTACGTGTGCAACACCTATCTTTAATCTTGCGAGGTTGATTGGTATACACACAATGATCATAATCTTGTCAACTAAAGCAGGTAGCGGTTTGCCGATCATGGCAGAAGAGACTTGGAGCAGCAGATTGGCCCCAAGGAAGAAGATGTGAAGTGTAAACAGCCTTATTATCTCATGGTCGTCGATCCATTCTAAGCTACTTAGAGTTTCATTTCGGTCATTAGCTGGCTAGCTAGAGCGAGAGTGGTTGCTGAATTCGCTGTATATTTTGATGTGAAGAGTCACTTGTAGCCTTTGCATTCTATGTACGTGATCAACTTCTACATGACTTAGCAAGAGAATGATCTGCCGCATTGGCTTGCCACGGCCGCACGGGCAATATATGTTCAATGGTTACTTCCACAAAGTTGAGCACAATCAAATACTCCCTCCGTTCGGAAATACTTGTCCTAGAAATGGTTGTATCTAGACTTGTTTTAGTTCTAGATACAACCATTTCTAAGACAAGTATTTCCGAATGGAGGGAGTAGCAGCGTTCAAAAATAGCCTTTGTCATCCTAAGCATGCGTGGGCGCGTGGCGAGCCTTACAACTCTACATTTTCTTTTAGAAAGAAAAAGAGATTGCTATTTATTGCCACAGATGGTTCAACATAATGCCATCGGCCATGAGAGTTCATATCACCAAAAATCAGAAATCTTCATTTTAGTTTGACAACCATTTGGTGTCAGAAGGTATTTCTATAGTAGATTATCCATGATATTTATATATATACACCGGGCCTTCATCTCGGCAGTGGTATTTATTTGCATCATACTCGCTCTCATGTGATTTTCGGCGTTGGCATTGCTTCATTGTTGATGTCTTCTAGCGGTAGATCACATCATGGACACATAAAGTCCAGTAAACAATTATATGACAAGAACACAAACATAAGGTTTTGATCTAGTAACTAATAGAGCATGGCTAAATATATCTAACATGTCATTTATGCATTGTGTGCTACAATGCAAACTAGAGAAGGATGAGAGGAACAAAAGGCGGTGCGGCATGAGGGTACAGTTTCATGGGAACTACTTGTGGTTGAAAGTTGTTTCTAAATAACAACTAATTACATATTCACCTCATTTTCGACATTATTGTTGGGAGAAACTCCATGAAATTCATGTCCCATATTCTCTTTCAATTGGGGCCTTGAGCTCAGAAACAATGGGAGGACAGGTGAGGTTCTTCTGGGTGTGTGCTTGTGTGTCATCTTAGTGTGTGCAAGCATGTGCATCTCCAATTAGGGCAGTGCCTCGGAATGGTGTATGTGTGTGGGCTTTGAGCTGTTAATTTACATACCTTTTTCTAACTTTTAAAGGATATACTGCAATTTCATGCTTAGGAATGCCTCATTGTAATAAAAAACTAAACATGTGTATTTATGATTTGCATAACTAACAGTTATGCAATTTTTATCTTTTTACACCTTAATATGTATACCAATGCGGGAGAAATGTTTTGTTGTTGAATTAGCATAGGCCCATGTATGGTTTTTTTAGAGGAAACGTATGGTTGAGATTCACATGTAATAATAACGGTAAATGCTCTCCAGTGACACAATTTGTTTACCAGTTACTAGTAATCAAAACTATTTATTTCAGTGCTCTCTCAATAACGGTAAATGCTCTCCAGTGACACAATAACGGTAAATGCTCTCTCAATCTTGATCACATACGAGGTATTCAAAACTCAAATACTAGTAATCTATTTCAAAGAAAAACTATTTACCATAGCTTTCCAGAATAATTATTTAGTCCCCTGAAAACTCTTATAAAACCCACTCATTCCAATTGAGCAATTTTAATTCCGTAACATTTTTACAGCTCACCTTTTGTACCAATGAAATGTTGATTGGAATAACATTTTTGTCCACAAATTTTATGGGCCCTACTTGACTTGAGACTTTTTTTGGGCCGATGATTTGGTACTCACAATAATACATTCTGGTGGTGAGTTACCTGGAATTAGAACATTTCACTCGCGGATTCCGACATAATTCAAATGTCCAACGTTGCCAACTTTTGAAAGAATTTTTTTTTAGAAAAGGGGGATGTACCCCCGGCCTCTGCATCTGGACGATGCACGCAGCCATTTTATTAATTATTCACAAAGACCATACAAGATGATACATCAATAAGTCTGAAGCCACCATTTTGAAAGAAATGACTATTCCTTTCTGGGAATAGAACGGCCAGGTTATGTGCACTACTGCTTTTGGAAGGACAAACAAACTGTAATAAACCCAAAAAACTGTTAACCCGATATTTGGAGTTTCTCTTCCGTGACGAGACTTTGGTCACAAAGAAAAGGAAAATAAAAGAAAACGGTAGCATGTGCACAGCAAAATGTTCGGTATGAAACTATAACTTTTGCCCAGTCAAGCTATAATAATCCTCGTCCCTAGCTCGTCGTATGCGGTAGGTCTGTCCATGCATGCAATGCAATTATGCATCGCGTCGTTAGTTAGTTAAGCACATGAGCAAGTGTGCTGTAAAGGTCCATACTTGCATCATTTTCTCGAAAAAAAACCTAGATCTGTTATACATGAGGAAAGGTTTATCAGAAGTACAAAGCATCCCAAATGTAATAAAAATTACATCGAGGTCTTTGGACCACCTAACGACCAATGCCGCCGGTGGAATGAACCGCCGAGGCGCTGTTGTTGTCGCTCCCATAGCAGAACCAGTCTGGCCTTGTCGATGATAGTCGGAAAGTCTTCATGCACGTGGCCTAAAGGACCAGTGCACTGGAGCCACAGTCGCCGTTGTTAAACCTTTGAATCACGAAGAACCTAACACCAAATCACGCCATCACGCATGCACAAGACAAACCTAAACTCGCCGCCCCGAGGAGCTAGCGGGAATCTACACAAGAGCTCCGTTTAATCCGTCCCGATGAATTTAAGGAGGATTGGAGCCCGGAAGATTGACTCAAAAAAGAAGCACCATCATCCGTCTGAGCGGCGCCCATGCTTGCACTAAAAACCCGAACCTATGTACTAGCCGGAGTCGAGAACACCAGGAATCCCCTTCTCGCCACCTGTCGCTGAATTGGCTGACGAAAGGGAGGCGAATCCACAGGCTCGTCGACGGAGACCGAGGGAAGGAAGACTTTGCCCTAGTCGCTTTGCGGGAGGGGAAAGAAGGACCGGGTCTACTTGCACATAATCTTAATCATCAGTCATCATCTAGGATTCTAGGGAGCATATACTAACTGTACAGTACATAAGCCGGCGCCAGATGCATGATTAGCAAGCAAGCGAGAGCCAAGTGGCGAGCATGATCCTGAAACAATCCACCGAAGAAATGAATATGCAGCGATCGTACACGCAATTGGCACGTATCCCAGTTAGGTTAGATACAGTGATCCCTTTGGGTATGTTATAGTCAGATGGTACCAATAATAATTTGCTAAAAGTGGTCATGCCTGCATTATTAAACTGGCATCCGGTGCGCTTTAGGCGCGCACATGATGAGCAAATTCTGTCTAGCGGCCTGCTTTCCGGTTGTAGAAGGGCTCAAAGGGCAACCCCAACCTGGGAGTCATTCAGAGTTCAAATAACAAACTAAAAAGAACTACTCCTTGATTAGTATGTACTCACTCCGCTCGAAAAAAATTGTCCCTAGAATGGATGTATCTAGCACCAAGTTAATACTAGATACATCCATTTGAAAGATAAGATTGGGACCCTCAAATAGATGTATCTAGCACCAAGTTAGTACTAGATACATACTCTCTCCGTCTCAAAATTCTTGCTTAAATTTGTCTAAATACGGATGTATCAAGCCACGTTTAGTATTAGATACATCTGTAGACTAATCTAAGACAAGAATTTTGGGATGAAGGGAGTACATTTAAAAGACAAAATTGGGATAAGTTTTTTCGGACAAAGAGACTACACACATAATACTCCCTTCGTCCCATAATATATTATGAGATGCATCTTTTTTTATACTGTTGTTAAGGGACACAAATATTGCAAGACTAAGATTTGGATGTGCCAATTATTCATCAGCTTGGTACCCTCCTCCCTTCTCTTATATACTTTTATTTATCATCACGCTTTACTAATTTGTTTTGTACAGTTCTACTGGCACATTTGCCACTTTCCACCAGTGCCCTGGCTTGCATTGCATGCAGATCTTCATCTTTAGCAACAAAGATAATAAGACTTGATGCTACAAAAGCCTACAATAATGATATGACCACAACTGGACAAAGATTCTATATACGGACCGCCGCATGATCAGTACTACTAATACCGTTTTCCAGCATCCAGTAGTACAATCGACGGCACAATGATGGATGCAATTGGCAACGGTATTCCCACACAATCTCACACCTGTAAAGTCACATGATACGGCAATCATAGGCTCATAGCACAACCCATGGGCGCAACCTAACGATAAACTTGAGTACAATGATCTACAGGCATAAAGGAATTAAGCATAACCATGGTCCATACTGATCAGGTTTCTTCACCTCAAGACCAATGCAACGACAGCAGACTTCAGACTACACACAGCAAGATCAATGCAACGACAGCAGACTTCAGACTACACACAGCACATATGCAAACGATGTTTATCATGTCTCGGCATAACCACAACAGACTTTCTTTCTACGGGAACACTAATTAACATAGGTGATAACCCTATCTCTACGCCCTCACCGTTGCTTTCAGTCAGGGCAGCATGAAATTAACAGCACTGGCCATCAGCGTCAAACATACGAGCTGCTTGCTTACATCTCGTCGTCCTCGGTCGCTTCGTCGTCAATGTCGGCAGCCGAGCTGTTTCCGTTGACAGGTTCCGGCACCTGCTGCTTGATCTTGGCCGAGCTGTTGCCGTTGACGGGTTCCACCACCGGCTTGCTCTTGGGCTTCGACGGCTTGCCGTTGGACGACATCTTTATTGGTGGTTTCTTCACCTTCTCAGCCTGCTGCATCTCCAGCCCCTTGGCTGAAAGCCTCCTCTTCCGCTTCGCGTTTGCCGCTTCTGCTGATGGCTCTTCGGCCATGGAATTGTCAACAACTGCCAGGGAAACAAAAAACCAAGAATGTACTTCATTTTGGGAAGGATGATAACAGTTAACCATAAATGCATTAAGCAAACGTCAGAAGGTTCAGGTTTTCAAGATTCTATTCCTGGCTACGATTACATCATCATTCATCAATACAGGTTCAACATTATATAGTCTGTATGTATGATAATATAAATCTTATATTTCCCTGTGTGTGTGCCTATAACTCCAGGTTTACGTCACACCTATACAACAAAATCAGTGCACTGCTGCAACTTGGTTTTAAAGTAATGTGAAGACCAACTTATGTTAACATCTCATCCAGATGGGTGCGCTATTATTTGAGATATTCTGCAGGTTTTTGTGTTCGATGGGAAATAAACCAACACTGCTGGCAGATTTCGACTGAAAAACAAATCATAACTGGCACAAAATGAGAAACTGCTGAAGTGAGAAATTACAATAGTCTACAGCTTTACCTTCCAATGGACTAGATGCGGGAGGAATGGCTAGACCATTCTGTACAGCATCCATTGAGGATGGGGGGGAACCAGAATGATTGCTGTCCTCCAATTTTGATGAGCTTACTAGGCACTTGTCTGGCTGCTCATCAGGAGCATCTGGGGAAGGAATAGCAGGCAAGTAGATGATCTCGTCTGCTGAGTCCTCAAAATCACTGAATGGTGAGTTCTTCTCACATGTTTCAACATCAATCTCTGCATCTTGATCTATCATCAGTTCTTCAACCTGCAGCATAGAAGATTTGGATTAATCCAGATGTGTGTATGCTTTCATTTTACAAACAACTGAGAAAAACAAGAAATGAATCGTCACTCACCCTTTCTGCATATGCATTTATGTCGAACTCATCCTCTCGTTCAACATATTCCTCGTTTTCTTCTAGTTCTATAAAATCAGGAGCAAATGCACTCCAATTCTCTACATGTTCCTTTGCCCAAATGTATGTTAAGCCTGCCACAGACACTGAAGCAATTGTAGGATCAAATGGATGCCAAGCGAGATCAATGAGAGCTTCCTTTGGACCTTCAAGGATCTTTATAAGACGCCCTGCTCGGTCCCATATGTGCAATCTGTGCTCTCCTTTGCTTGCAGAAGCACCAACAATCCACTCAGCATCACCACTGAAGCATGGTGCCTTCCACTGTACCTTTGCAATGGCATCTGAGACTTCGCAAGAAAGAACTAAGCAGCGTGCACCATTTGCTTTTAGCTTCTCATACTTGCTTTCATAGTCATTATTGTTGTTGGTGATTATTTTTTCAATCTCCTTCCCAGAACCATTAATGGGCAGAATATTCTCATAGACTCTAATGACACGATCATTAGAGTTCGTTAGCAGATATTGGCCATCTCTGCTGAAAACAATGTCCTTAACAACTGTTCCACCTGGGATGGGAATTAACCCAAGTACTTGGATGCCTTTTGAATCTACAATTAATATCTCTCCCTTGGAATTGCCCACATATATCAGCTCTCCATTCTTATCAAACGTTGCAGCAGTTGGTGTAAAAGGAGGAGAACCATCCGAAAATTTACGTGAATTAGGTAAAGGGACATTACCACTGTCAGATGCAGAAACTGGAAGGACTATGGTACTTCCAGTATTCAAATCAACAAGAATAGGTGCAGAAGAGAGAGGACATGCTAAGCATACAGATGGGATGGATGAACCAGGATGAAGACGGGCATGCAATGGAGTCTGCTGAAGAGTTATGCGGGCAATCTTTTCCCCAGTTACCACATTCCAAAGTGTCAGCGACTTATCAGTAGCAGAGGCAAGCAAACGGTGACCATACTTAGACCAGCTGACACTGGTTATAGGTGCAGTACAATCTTTATCACGAAATTCTCTTGCAAGTCCCCTTGTTTCAAAGTCCCAGATAACACAGCTACCATTTGCACATCCAGCTGCAAAGTTTCAACAGAAGTCTTGAGCATTGGAAACAATTTAATGGTAAGATTCAGGGTACATACAGAAATAGGAATGCACCAAATGCAATTTCACAGGTAAAAAAACATCTGCAACAATTAAAAAAATTCTATTGCAGATATAATATTTCTCACCTGAACGATTCACAAATTTTCAGGCATCCTTTTCTATGAAAAGACAAAAGAATGTGCCAACTTCATACTCCCTCCATCCAGATTTTTAGGGCCAACTTTCAAATCTCTCATATCAAGGCTGTAGCGGAAAGTTGAAATAATATTTGGAATTCAGTTTCGGCCAACAAGTGCACATAATTTTCCTCTAATTAGTTGTGTCCATTAATTGTGTTTCACCGCTCAGCTCCCTGCTAAATTGTGGAGCTTTGCAACACCTACAGAATTAGCTTACAGGAATGACGTGGGGCC